>NW_027253060.1:0-18333 GCF_044704955.1 Pristiophorus japonicus | reverse complement strand
CCCTCCCCTCGCTCCCCTCCCCTCCCCCCTCCCCCCCCCCCTCTCCTCCCTCCAAACTCGCTCCCTCCCCTCAAACTCGCTCCCCTCCGCTCCCCTCCCCTCGCTCCCCTCCCCTCCCCTCGCTCCCCTCCCTCGCTCCCCTCCCCTCGCTCCCCTCCCCTCCGCTCCCCTCCCCTCGCTCCCCTCCCCCCCCAGCTCCCCTCGCTCCCCTCCCCTCGCTCCCCTCCCCTCGCTCCCCTCCCCTCGCTCCCCTCCCCTCGCTCCCCTCCCCTCGCTCCCTCCCCTCCCCTCGCTCCCCTCCTCTCGCTCCCCTCCACTCCTCTCGCTCCCCTCCCCTCCTCTCGCTCCCCTCCCTTCCTCTCGCTCCCCTCCCCTCCCCTCCCCTCGCCCCCCTCCCCTCCCCTCCCTCGCTCCCCTCCCCTCGCTCCCCTCCCCTCGCTCCCCTCCTCTCGCTCCCCTCCTCTCGCTCCCCTCCCCTCGCTCGCCTCCCCTCGCTCCCCTCCCCTCCCCTCGCTCCCCTCCCCTCGCTCCCCTCCCCTCGCTCCCCTCCCCTCGCTCCCCTCCCCTCGCTCCCCTCCCCTCGCTCCCCTCCCCTCGCTCCCCTCCCTCCCATCCCCTCCTCCAATCCGCTCCCCTCGCTTCCCATCCCTCGCTCCCCTCCCCTCCCGTCCCCTCCCCTCACCTCCCCTCGCTCCCCCTCCCCTCGCTCCCCTCCCCTCGCTCCCCTCCCCTCCCCTCGCTCACCTCCCCTCGCTCACCTCCCCTCGCTCCCCTCCCCTCCCCTCGCTCCCCTCCCCTCGCTCTCCTCCCCTCCCCTCGCTCCCCTCCCCTCCCCTCGCTCCCCTCCCTTCCCCTCCCCTCCCTCCCTCCCCTCCCCTCCCTCCCTCGCTCCCCTCCCCTCCTCTCGCTCCCCTCCCTCGCTCCCCTCCCTCCCCCCCCCTCTCCTCCCTCCAACTCGCTCCCCTCCCTCAAACTCGCTCCCCTCCCCTCCGCTCCCCTCCCCTCGCTCCCCTCCCCTCCCCTCCCCTCGCTCCCCTCCCTCCCCTCGCTCCCCTCCCCTCGCTCCCCTCCCCTCGCTCCCCTCCCCTCGCTCCCCTCCCCTCCCCTCGCTCCCCTCCCCCCCCCAGCTCCCCTCCCCCCCCCAGCTCCCCTCGCTCCCCTCCCTCCGCTCCCTCCCCTCGCTCCCCTCCCCTCGCTCCCCTCCCCTCCCCTCGCTCCCCTCCTCTCGCTCCCCCTCCCTCCTCTCGCTCCCCTCCCCTCCTCTCGCTCCCCTCCCCTCCTCTCGCTCCCCTCCCCTCCTCTCGCTCCCCTCCCCTCCTCTCGCTCCCTCCCCTCCCCTCGCTCCCCTCCCCTCGCTCCCCTCCCCTCGCTCCCCTCCCCTCGCTCCCTCCTCTCGCTCCCCTCCTCTCGCTCCCCTCCCCTCGCTCCCCTCCCCTCGCTCCCCTCCCCTCGCTCCCCTCCCCTCGCTCCCCTCCCCTCGCTCCCCTCCCTCCCATCCCCTCCCTCCAATCCGCTCCCCTCGCTTCTCATCCCTCGCTCCCCTCCCCTCCCGTCCCCTCCCCTCCCCTCCCCTCGCTCCCCTCCCCTCGCTCCCCTCCCCTCGCTCCACTCCCCTCGCTCCCCTCCCTCGCTCCACTCCCCTCGCTCCCCTCCCCTCCCCTCGCTCCCCTCCCCTCGCTCCCCTCCCCTCGATCCCCTTCCGCTCCCCTCCCCCTCCCCCTCCCCTCCCCTCCCCCTTCCCTCCCCCCCTCCCCTCCCCTCCCCCTCCCCTCCCTCCCCCTCGCATCCCGTCCTGCCTTCCCTCCCGTCCCTCCCCTCCCGTCCTCTCCCGTCCCCCCCTCCCCTCCCGTTCCCCCCCCCCTCCCCTCCCGTCCCCCCCTCCCCTCCCCGTCCCCCCCCTCCCTCCCGTCCCCCCCTCCCCTCCCGTCCCCCCCTCCCCTCCCGTCCCCCCCTCCCCTCCTTCCCCTCCCTCCCCCTCCTCCCCTCCCCCTCCCCCTCCCCCTCCCCTCCCTCCCCGTCGCTCCCCTCCCTCCCCGTCGCTCCCCTCCCTCCCCGTCGCTCCCCTCCCTCCCCCTCGCTCCCCTCCCTCCCCCTCGCTCCCCTCCCTCCCCCTCGCTCCCCTCCCCCTCCCCTCGCTCCCCTCGCTCCCCTCCCTCCCCCTCGCTCCCCTCCCTCCCCTCGCTCCTCGCCCCACGCTCCCTCCCCTCCCCCGCTCCCCTCCCCTCCCTCGCTCCCCTCCCCTCCCCTCGCTCCCCTCCCCTCCCCTCGCTCCCCCTCCCCTCGCTCGTTCCCCTCCACCGCTTGTTCCCCTCCCCCGCTCGTTCCCCTCCCCCGCTCGCTCCCATCTCCCTCCCCCGCTCGCTCCCATCTCCTCCCCCGCTCGCTCCCATCTCCCCTCCCCGCTCGCTCCCATCTCCCTCCCCCGCTCGCTCCCATCTCCTCCCCCGCTCGCTCCCATCTCCCTCCCCCGCTCGCTCCCATCTCCCTCCCCCGCTCGCTCCCATCTCCTCCCCCGCTCGCTCCCATCTCCCTCCCCGCGCTCCCTCCCCTCCCTCCTCCCCCCGCTCGCTCCCATCCCCTCCCCCGCTCGCTCCCCTCCTCCCCCGCTCGCTCCCATCTCCCTCCCCGCTCGCTCCATCTCCCTCCCCCGCTCGCTCCCATCTCCCTCCCCCGCTCGCTCCCCTCCCCCTCCCCCGCTCGCTCCCCTCCCCCTCCCCGCTCGCTCCCCTTCCCCGCTCGCTCCCATCTCCCTCCCCCGCTCGCTCCCATCTCCCTCCCCCGCTCGCCTCCCCCCCCCTCCCCGCTCGCTCCCCTCCCCCTCCCCCGCTCGCTCCCCTCCCCTCCCCTCGCTCGTTCCCCTCCACCGCTCGTTCCCCTCCCCCGCTCGTTCCCCTCCCCCGCTCGCTCCCCTCCCCCTCCCCCGCTCGCTCCCTCCCCCTCCCCCGCTCGCTCCCCTCCCCCGCTCGATCCCATCTCCCTCCCCCGCTCGATCCCATCTCCCTCCCCCGCTCGCTCCCATCTCCCTCCCCCGCTCGCTCCCTCCCCCGCTCGCTCCCTCCCCCGCTCGCTCGCTCCCCGCTCGCTCCCTCCCCCGCTCGCTCGCTCCCCCCTCCCCTTGCTCCCCTCCCCTCGCTCCCCTCCCCTCGCTCCCCCTCCGCCTCCCTCGCTCCGCCTCCCCTCCCTCCCCCTCCCTCCCCCCTCCTCCCCTCCCTCCCCCTCCCTCCCCTCCCCGCCCCCTCCTCCCTCCCCTCCCCTCCCCGTCGCTCCCCGTCGCTCCCCTCCCTCCCCGTCGCTCCCCTCCCTCCCCGTCGCTCCCCTCCCTCCCCCTCGCTCCCCTCCCTCCCCCTCGCTCCCCCTCCCTCCCCCTCGCTCCTCGCCCCATGCTCCCTCCCTCCCCCGCTCCCCTCCCCTCCCCTCGCTCCCCTCCCCTCCCCTCGCTCCCTCCCCTCCCCTCGCTCCCCTCCCCTCCCCTCGCTCCCCTCCCCTCCCCCCTCCCCTCCCCTCGCTCCCTCCCCCCGCTCGTTCCCCTCCCCCGCTCGCTCCCATCTCCCTCCCCGCTCGCTCCCCTCCCCCTCCCCCCGCTCGCATCTCCCATCTCCCTCCCCGCTCGCTCCCATCTCCCTCCCCCGCTCGCTCGCTCGCTCCCCTCCCCCGCTCGCTCGCTCCCCTCCCCCGCTCTCCCTCCCCCTCCCCTTGCTCCCCTCCACTCGCTCCCCTCGCTCCCCTCCCCTCCCCTCGCTCACCTCCCCTCGCTCCCTCCCCTCGCTCCCCTCCCCTCGCTCCCCTCCCTCGCTCCCCTCCCCTCCCTCCCTTCCCTCCCTCCCTCCCTCCCTCCCCTCCCTCCCTCCTCCCCTCCCCTCCTCCCTCCCTCCCTCCCCTCCCCCTCCCTCCCCCTCCCTCTCCCCTCCCTCCCTCCCCTCCCCTCCCTCCCTCCCCTCCCTCCCTCCCCTCCTCTCGCTCCCCTCCCCTCGCTCCCTTCCCCCCTCCCCTCCCCCTCTCCTCCCTCCAAACTCGCTCCCCTCCCCTCCGCTCCCCTCGCTCCCCTCCCCTCCCCTCGCTCCCCTCCCGTCCCCCCCCTTCCCCTCCCTTCCCCTCCCGTCCCCCCCCCTCCCCTCCCGTCCCCCCCTCCCCTCCCGTCCCCCCCCTCCCCTCCCTTCCCCCCCTCCCCTCCCGTCCCCCCCTCCCCTCCCGTCCCCCCCCTCCCCTCCCGTCCCCTCCCGTCCCGTTCCCTCCCGTTCCCTCGCTTCCCTCCCCTCGCTTCCCTCACCCTCGCTCCCCTCCCCTCGCTCCCCTCCCCTCGCTCCCCTCCCCTCGCATCCCTCCCCTCGCATCCCTCCCCTCGCTCCCCTCCCCTCGCTCCCCCTCCCTCCCCTCCCCTCCCCTCGCTCCCCTCCCCTCGCTCCCCTTCCCTCCCCTCCCCCCTGCTCCCTCCGCCCCTCCCCTCCCCCTCTGCTCCTCCCCTCCCCCTCTGCTCCCTCCACCCCTCCCCTCCGCTCCCTCACCCCTCCCCTCCCCTCGCTCCCCTCCCCTCCCCTCCCCCCTGCTCCCTCCACCCCTCCCCCTGCTCCCTCCACCCCTCCCCTCCCCTGCTCCCCTCGAATCACCCCTTTCCCGCAATCCTGATCCGTGCCGGTGTGTCCATTTCCCACAGACCTGGCTGTTTGGCTATGAGCTGACGGACACCATCATGGTGTTCTGCGAGGAGAAGATTGTCTTCATGACTAGCAAGAAGAAGGTGGAGTTCCTGAAACAGGTGGCCAACACCAAGGGCAGCGAGAATGCCAACGGGATCCCCGCCGTCACACTGCTGGTCCGCGAGAAGGTGCGTGGGGGGGGGGGGGAAGAGTGGGGGGTGGGGGGGGGGGAAGAGTGGGGGGTGGGGGGGGGGGAGGCGGGGAGAGAGAGGTGAGGGAGGGGGAGAGTGAGTGGGGGGAGGAGGGAGGGAGAGAGTGAGTGGGGGGAGGAAGGAAGGAGGGAGGAGGAGAGAGAGTGGGGGGAGAGGGAGAGAGTGAGTAAGAGGGAAGGGGATGGAGGGAGTGAATGAGTGGGAAGGGGGGAAGGAAGTGAGGGAGGGAAGGAGGGTGGGGGTGGGGGAATGAGTGAGGGTGAGGGACAAGGGAGGGAGCGACTGAGGGGGAGAGAGTAAATGGGAGGAGAAGGGAGGGAATGAGTGGGGGGAGGGGGGGAAGAGAGTGAGTGAAGGGGAGGGAATGAGTGAGGGAGAGGAGGGAGGGGGAGTGAGTGAGTGAGGGGGAAGAGAGTGAGTGAAGGGGAGGAGGGAGGGGGAAGAGAGTGTGTGACGGGGAGGGAGGGGGGAGAGTGGAGGGAGAGGGAATAGTGAGGTGAGGGGGAGTGAGTGAGCGGGGGGCGGTGAGAGTGAGTGAGGGATGGAGGGGAGAGAAAGTGAGTGGGGGGAGGGGAGGGAGAGAGTCGTCAGTGGAGGTCGGGGGTGGGGGGTAGATGACAGTGTGGGGCGTGGGGAGAGACTGAGTCAGCAGTGGGGGAGAGAAAGTGTATGCCATGTCGCTATTGTTAGCAGTGACGGCCCTTCATGAAGTTGGAGCAGTGTGACAAACGTAAGAACATAAGAATTAGGAACAGGAGTGGGCCATCTAGCCCCTCGAGCCTGCTCCGCCATTCAACAAGATCATGGCTGATCTGGCCGTGGACTCAGCTCTACTTACCCGCCCGCTCCCCGTAATCCTTAATTCCCTTATTGGTTAAAAATCTATCTATCTGTGACTTGAATACATTCAATGAGCTAGCCTCAACTGCTTCCTTGGGCAGAGAATTCCACAGATTCACAACCCTCTGGGAGAAGAAATTCCTTCTCGACTCGGTTTTAAATTGGCTCCCCCGTATTTTGAGACTGTGCCCCCTAGTTCTAGTCTCCCCGACCAGTGGAAACAACCTCTCTGCCTCAATCTTGTCTATCCCTTTCATTATTTTAAATGTGTCTATAAGATCACCCCTCATCCTTCTGAACTCCGAGTAAAGACCCAGTCTGTTCAATCTATCATCATAAGGTAACCCCCTCATTTCTCAAATCAGCCTAGTGAATCGTCTCTGTACCCCCTCCAAAGCCAGTATATCCTTCCTTAAGTAAGGTGACCAAAACTGCACGCAGTACTCCAGGTGCGGCCTCACCAATACCCTGTACAGTTGCAGCAGGACCTCCCTGCTTTTGTACTCCATCCCTCTCGCAATGAAGGCCAACATTCCATTCGCCTTCCTGATTACCTGCTGCACCTGCAAACTAACTTTTTGGGATTCATGCACAAGGACCCCCAGGTCCCTCTGCACCGCAGCATGTTGTAATTTCTCCCCATTCAAATAATATTCCCTTTTACTGTTTTTTTTTCCCAAGGTGGATGACCTCACATTTTCCGACATTGTATTCCATCTGCCAAACCTTAGCCCATTCGCTTAACCTATCTAAATCTCTTTGCAGCCTCTGTGTCCTCTACACAACCCGCTTTCCCACTAATCTTTGTGTCATCTGCAAATTTTGTTACACTACACTCTGTCCCCTCCTCTAGGGCATCTATGTATATTGTAAACAGTTGTGGTCCCAGCACCGATCCCTGTGGCACACCACTAACCACCGATTTCCAACCCGAAAAGGACCCATTTATCCCGACTTTCTGATTTCTGTTAGCCAGCCAATTCTCTATCCATGCCAATACATTTCCTCTGACTCCGCGTACCTTTATCTTCTGCAGTAACCTTTTGTGTGGCACCTTATCGAATGCCTTTTGAAAATCTAAATACACCACATCCATCGGTACACCTCTATCCACCATGCTCGTTATATCCTCAAAGAATTCCAGTAAATTAGTTAAACATGATTTCCCCTTCATGAATCCATGTTGCGTCTGCTTGATTGCACTATTCCTATCTAGATGTCCCGCTATTTCTTCCTTAATGATAGTTTCAAGCATTTTCCCCACTACAGATGTTAAACTAACCGGCCTATAGTTACCTGCCTTTTGTCTGCCCCCTTTTTTAAACAGAGGCGTTACATTAGCTGCTTTCCAATCCGCTGGTACCTCCCCAGAGTCCAGAGAATTTTGGTAGATTATAACGAATGCATCTGCTATAACTTCCGCCATCTCTTTTAATACCCTGGGATGCATTTCATCAGGACAGGGGACTTGTCTACCTTGAGTCCCATTAGCCTGTCCAGCACTACCCCCCTAGTGATAGTGATTGTCTCAAGGTCCTCCCTTCCCACATTCCTGTGACCAGCAATTTTTGGCATGGTTTTTGTGTCTTCCACTGTAAAGACCGAAGCAAAATAATTGTTTAAGGTCTCAGCCATTTCCACATTTCCCATTATTAAATCCCCCTTCTCATCTTCTAAGGGACCAACATTTACTTTAGTCACTCTTTTCCGTTTTATATATCTGTAAAAGCTTTTACTATCTGTTTTTATGTTTTGCGCAAGTTTACCTTCGTAATCTATCTTTCCTTTCTTTATTGCTTTCTTAGTCATTCTTTGCTGTCGTTTAAAATTTTCCCAATCTTCTATTTTTCCACTTGGCCACCTTATACGCATTGGTTTTTAATTTGATATTCTCCTTTATTTCCTTGGTTATCCACGGCTGGTTTTCCCTTCTCTTACCGCCCTTCTTTTTCACTGGAATATATTTTTGTTGAGCACTATGAAAGAGCTCCTTAAAAGTCCTCCACTGTTCCTCAATTGTGCCACCGTTTAGTCTGTGTTTCCAGTCTACTTTAGCCAACTCTGCCCTCATCCCACTGTAGTCCCCTTTGTTTAAGCATAGTACGCTCGTTTGAGACACTACTTCCTCACCCTCAATCTGTATTACAAATACAACCATATTGTGATCACTCATTCCGAGAGGATCTTTCCAGTGGCAGAAGGGCCGGGAACCAGAGGGACACAGGTTGACGATAATCGGTTAAAGAACCCGAGGGGGAGATGAGAATGTGTTTACGCAGCGAGTTGTTGTGATCGGGAACACACTGCCTGAAAGGGCGGTGGGAGCAGATTCAATAGTAACCTTCAAACGGGGATTTGGATAAATACTCGACAGGGAGACATGTATAAGGATATAGGGAAAGAACGGGAGAGTGGGATTAATTGGATCGCTCCCACAGGCACGATGGGCCGAATGGCCATCTCCTGTATGTATCACTCTGACAGTGAAGTAACCCAAAGCAGGTTCTGGCTGGATGTATTACGAGGGGCCTGTCTTGTATTAGCTACGTGGGTTATACTTGCTTTGGAGGCAGTTCAGAGAAGGTTCACTCGGTTGATTCTGGGGATGAGGGGGTTGACTTATGAGGAAAGGTTGAGGAGGTTGGGCCTCTACTCATTGGAGTTCAGAAGAATGAGAGGTGATCTTATCGAAACGTATAAGATTACGAGGGGGCTTGACAAGGTGGATGCAGAGAGGATGTTTCCACTGATGGGGGAGACTAGAACTAGGGGGCATGGTCTTAGAATAAGAGGCCGCCCATTTAAAACTGAGATGAGGAGGAATTTCTTCTCAGAGGGTTGTAAATCTGTGGAATTCTCTGCCCCAGAGAGCTGTGGAAGCTGGGACATTGAATAAATTTAAGACAGAAATAGACAGTTTCTGAAACGATAAGGGAGTGAAGGGTTCTGGGGAGTGGAGCTGAGTCCATGATCAGATCAGCCATGATCTTATTAAATGGCGGAGCAGGCTCGAGGGGCCGAATGGCCGACTCCTCCTATTTCTTACGTTCTTATATTACCGGTTCATCCACCAGGCTCACAACCACCTGCCCCATCATGGATCCCCCGAACCCAACTGGCTGGGGTTTTATTGAGTCTTGTGAACATCACCTGACGGGCTAAACCACTCCCAGCTGAACGGCTTTACAAAACCTATGTCTATTCTCATGGGTGCAGACATTATGTGGCCATTCTGAACTAGTACTGGTGACAATTCCCCCTGCTCCCTGTGCATTAATATCATAAACACCGTGAACCAATTTTCTCCGGTTTCTGAGGGGTAAAATTGTGACAATACAGCACCACCACTGGTCGGAGGCTGTAATTACACCGTGACATGTTTACAGAGGAAAGTACCATTGTAAATCCGGACACAGGGTTTGATCAGTGGACCGTGTTTCTCTGAGGGAAGAGGGAAGGGTCACGCGGCTGATTGCTAATGAGAGCTTCCTCTTCTGCTTCCAGAACGAGAGTAACAAAGCAAACTTTGACAAGATGATCGAAGCTATCAAGGGCAGTAAAAATGGCAAGACGATCGGCGTCTTCAGCAAGGACAAGTTCCCCGGCGAGTTCATGAAGAGCTGGAACGACTGCCTCAATAAGGAGGGGCTGGAGAAGGTAGAGGGAGCTTTACTCTGTATCTAACCCCCTGTACCTGCCCTGGGAGTGTTTGATGGGACAGTGTAGAGGGAGCTTTACTCTGTATCTAACCCCCTGTACCTGCCCTGGGAGTGTGTGATGGGACAGTGTAGAGGGAGCTTTACTCTGTATCTAACCCCGTGCTGTACCTGCCCTGGGAGTGTTTGATGGGACAGTGTAGAGGGAGCTTTACTCTGTTTCTAACCCCCTGTACCTGCCCTGGGAGTGTTTGATGGGACAGTGTAGAGGGAGCTTTACTCTGTATCTAACCCCTTGTACCTGCCCTGGGAGTGTTTGATGACACAGTGTAGAGGGAGCTTTACTCTGTTTCTAACCCCCTGTACCTGCCCTGGGAGTGTTTGATGGGACAGTGTAGAGGGAGCTTTACTCTGTATCTAACCCCCTGTACCTGCCCTGGGAGTGTTTGATGGGACAGTGTAGAGGGAGCTTTACTCTGTATCTAACCCCCTGTACCTGCCCTGGGAGCGTTTGATGGGACAGTGTAGAGGGAGCTTTACTCTGTATCTAACCCCCTGTACCTGCCCTGGGAGTGTTTGATGGGACAGTGAAGAGGGAGCTTTACTCTGTATCTAACCCCCTGTACCTGTCCTGGGAGTGTGTGATGGGACAGTGTAGAGGGAGCTTTACTCTGTATCTAACCCCCTGTACCTGCCCTGGGAGTGTTTGATGGGACAGAGTAGAGGGAGCTTTACTCTGTATCTAACCCCCTGTACCTGTCCTGGGAGTGTGTGATGGGACAGTGTAGAGGGAGCTTTACTCTGTATCTAACCCCGTGCTGTACCTGCCCTGGGAGTGTTTGATGGGACAGTGTAGAGGGAGCTTTACTCTGTATCTAACCCCGTGCTGTACCTGCCCTGGGAGTGTTTGATGGGACAGTGTAGAGGGAGCTTTACTCTGTATCTAACCCCCTGCACCTGCCCTGGGAGTGTTTGATGGGACAGTGTAGAGGGAGCTTTACTCTGTATCTAACCCCCTGTACCTGCCCTGGGAGTGTTTGATGGGACAGTGTAGAGGGAGCTTTACTCTGTATCTAACCCTTTACCAGGTGGATATGAGTGCCACGATTGCCTACACGCTGGCGGTGAAGGAAGACGGGGAGCTCAATGCCATGAAGAAAGCTGCCACCATCACATCGGAGGTGTTCAACAAGTTCTTTAAGGAGCGGGTGATGGAGATCGTGGACGCTGACGAGGTAAAGGAGACCGTCGGCTCCCCCAGGGGGGTCCCTGGCGCGCGCAATGCTGGCAAGGTGAGGCGGCACTGGGTTGCAGGTCACAAGAAATAGGAGCTGGAGTCGGCCATTCGGCCCCTCGAGCCTGCTCCGCCATTCAATACGATCATGGCTGATCCGATCGTGGACTCAGCTCCACTTCCCCGCCAGCCCCCCTTGTCAGTCCACTCGTACCCCGAGCCCTGTGCCAATCGGGGGGTTTCCGTTCCCCTGGGGGAGCTTGGGTCCAGGTACTCCTTCGCTCCCCCCCCCCACCCTCCCTAGGATCTCGAGGACTTCAACAGCCATTCCAAGGTGTTTCACAGGAGCGTTAGCAGATTGAACATTCGTCCCTGGGCCAGTTAAGATATTAGGGCAGGTGACCAAAAGCTGTGTCAAAGAGACCGTTTTTAAGGGGCAAATGAAAGGAGGAGAGGGGCGGAGAGGTTTAGGGAGGGAGTTACAGAGATAGGGAGGGGTGTAGGGGCTGGAGGAGGTTACAGAGATAGGGAGGGGTGTAGGGGCTGGAGGAGGTTACAGAGATAGGGACGGTGTAGGGGCTGGAGGAGGTTACAGAGATAGGGACGGTGTAGGGGCTGGAGGAGGTTACCGAGATCTCGGAGGTTGTAGGGGCTGGAGGAGGTTACAGAGCTAGGGAGGGGTGTAGGGGCTGGAGGAGGTTACAGAGATACGGAGCGGTGTTGGGCTGGATGAGGTTACAGAGCTAGGGAGGGGTGTAGGGGCTGGAGGAGGTTAGAGATAGGGAGGGTGTAGGGGCTGGAGGAGGTTAAAGAGATAGGGAGGGGTGTAGGGGCTGGAGGAGGTTCAGAGATAGGGAGGGATGTAGGGACTGGAGGAGGTTACAGAGATGGGGAGGGGTGCAGAGGCTGGAGGAGGTTACAGAGATAGGGAGGGGTGTAGGGGCTGGAGGAGGTTACAGAGCTAGGGAGGGGTGTAGAGGCTGGAGGAGGTTACAGAGATAGGGAGGGGTGTAGAGGCTGGAGGAGGTTACAGAGCTAGGGAGGGGTGTAGAGGCTGGAGGAGGTTACAGAGATAGGGAGGGGTGTAGGGGCTGGAGGAGGTTACAGAGATAGGGAGAGGGGTGTAGAGAACATAAGAACATAAGAATTAGGAACAGGAGTAGGCCATCTAGCCCCTCGAGCCTGCTCCACCATTCAATAAGATCATGGCTGATCTGGCCGTGGACTCAGCTCCACTTACCCGCCCGCTCCCCATAACCCTTAATTCTCTTATTGGTTAAAAATCTATCTATCTGTGACTTGAATACATTCAATGAGCTAGCCTCAACTGCTTCCTTGGGCAGAGAATTCCACAGATCCACAACCCTCTGGGAGAAGAAATTCCTTCTCAACTCGGTTTTAAATTGGCTCCCCCGTATTTTGAGGCTGTGCCCCCTAGTTCTAGTCTCCCCGACCAGTGGAAACAACCTCTCTGCCTCTATCTTGTCGATCCCTTTCATTATTTTAAATGTTTCTATAAGATCACCCCTTATCCTTCTGAACTCCAACGAGTAAAGACCCAGTCTACTCAATCTATCATCATAAGGTAACCCCCTCATTTCTCAAATCAACCTAGTGAATCGTCTCTGTACCCCCTCCAAAGCCAGTATATCCTTCCTTAAGTAAGGTGACAAAAACTGCACGCAGTACTCCAGGTGCGGCCTCACCAATACCCTGTACAGTTGCAGCAGGACCTCCCTGCTTTTGTACTCCATCCCTCTCGCAATGAAGGCCAACATTCCATTCATCTTCCTGATTACCTGCTGCACCTGCAAACTAACTTTTTGGGATTCATGCACAAGGAGCCGGCGCCTCACAACTTGAGCCGCCTCGGGGAAATCCCCTCCGTGCCTTTCAGTTCCGCGCGGAGGGGTTTCCTGTACGGGCTGCTCCTGCACACCCTCAACTTTGCCATCCTCGCCGGCCGTCCGGACACGCCATGGCGTACCATCTTGCCGTCCGGAGGAGGCGGGGGTCCCCGATGGAGGGCACTCTACGCAGGGGTCCTCCCACTATTCATCGGGGACTTGGCCTGGAGGGTGGTGCACGGAGCAGTGCCGTGCAATAAATTTTTAAGCCGGTTCACGGACTCCCAGGCCGCCTGCAATTTCTGCGGTCTGGAGGAGTCCGTGTTCCATGTTTTTATTGAGTGCACGAGGTTGCAGCCCCTGTTCCATTATTTGAAGGGGCTGCTCCTGAAATTCTGGCTGCACTTCAGTCCCACACTCCTGATCTTTGGGCACCCTGTGCGGAGGGGAGCGGGTAGGTCCGAGGGCCTCCTCGTGGGACTGCTCCTGGGCACGGCCAAGGGTGCCATCAGCCGGTCCAGGCAGCGGGCGGTCGAGGGGGTCGTTCAACCTGACTGCCTGCCTCTCTTCCGCTCTTACATCCGGTCCAGGGTGTCCTTGGAGATGGAGCACGCGGTGTCCACCGGAACGCTCGCGGCCTTCCGCGAGAGGTGGGCACCGGAGGGACTGGAGTGCATCATCACGCCCGGCAACCAAATTTTAATTTGATTTTACGTTTTAAAGTTTCATTTGTTTTCATTGCCGGTGCTTTTAGTGTCCCCCTTCCCTTTTATAGGGGGCACTGGGGAAAATTGTGAATTTAGTGCCCAAAAAAAAAAACCAAAAAAAGAAAAAAAGAAAAAAGAAAAAAAAGGGGGGGGGGAAAAAAAAAGGGCCTTGTAAATGTCTGGAGTGTCACCCAGGTCGGGTGGCACAGTTTAATGTTTTATGTTTTGCAGGTGAACTCCAAAAGAGTTTCATGCACAAGGACCCCGGTCCCGCTGCACCGCAGCATGTTGTAATTTCTCCCCATTCAAATAATATTCCCTTTTACTGTTTTTTTTTCCCAAGGTGGATGACCTCACACTTTCCGACATTGTATTCCATCTGCCAAACCTTAGCCCATTCGCTTAACCTATCTAAATCTCTTTGCAGCCTCTCTGTGTCCTCCACACAACCCGCTTTCCCACTAATCTTAGTGTCATCTGCAAATTTTGTTGCACTGCACTCTGTCACCTCTTCCAGGTCATCTATGTAAATTGTAAACAGTTGTGGTCCCAGCACCGATCCCTGTGGCACATCACTAACCACCGATTTCCAACCGGAAAAGGACCCATTTATCCCGACTCTCTGCTTTCTGTTCGCCAGCCAATTCTCTATCCATGCTCATACATTTCCTCTGACTCCGCGTACCTTTATCTTCTGCAGTAACCTTTTGTGTGGCACCTTATCGAATGCCTTGTAGGCTCTGTTACATACTGTTCTAAGAAACAATCCCGTATGCATTCTATGAATTCCTCCTCCAGGCTACCCCCTGCGATTTGATTTGACCAATCGATCTGTAGGTTAAAATCCCCCAGAACTACTGCCGTTCCTTTTTCACATGCCTCCATTATTCCCTTGATTATTGCCCGCCCCACCGTGAAGTTATTATTTGGGGGCCTATAAACTACGCCGACCATTGACTTTTTCCCCTTACTATCTCTAATCTTCACCCACAATGATTCAACATTTTGTTCATTGGAGCCAATATCATCCCTCACAACTGCCCTGATATCATCCTTTATTAACACAGCTACCCCACCTCCTTTCCCTTCTTGTCTATCTTTCCGAATCGTCAGATACCCCTGTATGTTTAATTCCCAGTCTTGGCCACCCTGCAACCACGTGTCTGTAATGGCCACCAAATCATACCCATTTGCAATGATTTGTGCCGTCAACTCATTTACTTTATTTCTAATGCTGCGTGCGTTTAGGTAGTGTTTTAATACTAGTTTTTAAACCATGATTTTTAGTTTTTACCCCTCCTGCAGCCCTTTTGTATTCAGTGGCCCTTTTTGTTTCTTGCCTTTGGCTTCTCTGCCCTCCACTTTTACTCATCTCTTTTCTGTCTTTTGTTTTTGTCTCCTTTTTGTTTCCCTCTGTCTCCCTGTATTGGTTTCCATACAGGCTGGAGGAGGTTACAGAGATAGGGAGGGGTGTAGGGGCTGGAGGAGGTTACAGAGATAGGGAGGGGTGTAGGGCTGGAGGAGGTTACAGAGATAGGGAGGGGTGTAGGGGCTGGAGGAGGTTACAGAGATAGGGAGTGGTGTAGGGGCTGGAGGAGGTTACAGAGATAGGGAGGGGTGTAGGGGCTGGAGGAGGTTACAGAGATAGGGAGGGGTGTAGGGGCTGGAGGAGGTTACAGAGATAGGGAGGGGTGCAGGGGCTGGAGGGGATTACAGAGATAGGGAGGGGTGTAGGGGCTGGGGGAGGTTACAGAGATAGGGAGGGGTGTAGGGGCTGGAGGGGGTTACAGAGATAGGGAGGGGTGTAGGGGCTGGAGGAGGTTACAGAGGTAGGGAGGGGTGTAGGCGCTGGAGGGGGTTACAGAGATAGGGAGGGGTGTAGGGACTGGAGGAGGTTACAGAGATAGGGAGGGGTGTAGGGGCTGGAGGAGGTTACAGAGATAGGGAGGGGTGTAGGGACTGGAGGAGGTTACAGAGATAGGGAGGGGCGTGGGCCATGGAGGGATTTGAACAAGAGGCTACAACATGTCACCCATCACCCCCTCTACTTGCTGGCCTACATTGGTGTTGGTCCGGCAACGTCTCAGGGTTGCAATTCTCATCCTGGTCTTCAAATCACCTACATGACCCTTGCACTCCCCTCCCCCCTTACTATTTCCGCAGGTAGTTTGTATTGTGTAATTATCTTCTCTGCATTGTGTTGGTGAAATTACCCTGCTATTACTCGGAGCAGTTGCTGCAGGTTTCTGTCTTTTGAGTTCTGTTTGCTGTCGTCCCTTTTATAAATAGATTCTGTCGACTGTTTGCTGGGGTGTGCTGTCGAAACAGGTTTGTTGTAAAATAGACTGCTTCCTGCGCCTCCTGGCCCAACTCATTGGCTGTTATAGTGACGCCAATTGACACTCTGCTCTGGCGACCATGTTTTAAAATGGCTGCCGCCATCTCCCCATGTGACCACCTGTTTTAAAATGGCTGCTGTCCCCTCTCCCCATGAGACCACCTGTTTCAAAATGGCTGCCGCCTTCTCCCCCTGTTTTAAAATGGCTGCCGTCTCCCTCTCCACGCGACCACCTGATATAAAATGGCTGCCGCCCTCTCTGCGTGCGACCACCTGATCTAAAATGGCTGCCGCCCTCTCTGCGTGAACATCTGATCTAAAATGGCTGCCGCTCTCCCGGTTCTAACTGCTCTGTCCCACTGGGCTCTTGTCACCACAGAAAGTACGCCACAGTAAGCTGGCAGAGTCGGTGGAGAAGGCGATCGAGGATAAAAAGTATTTAGCCGGAGCAGACCCCTCGACGGTGGAGATGTGCTACCCTCCGATTATCCAGAGTGGTGGTAACTACAACCTCAAGTTCAGTGTCGTCAGGTAGGGCTTGAATCCATTGGTGGGGGGAGGTGGCCAGGCTGTAAACTTTCACCAGAACCGGGCGGGAGACACGTTCATTCATCCAGTAGTGTTTGATGGGACAGTGTAGAGGGAGCTTTACTCTGTATCTAACCCCCTGTACCTGCCCTGGGAGTGTTTGATGGGACAGTGTAGAGGGAGCTTTACTCTGTATCTAACCCGTGCTGTACCTGCCCTGGGAGTGTTTGATGGGACAGTGTAGAGGGAGCTTTACTCTGTATCTAACCCCCTGTACCTGCCCTGGGAGTGTTTGATGGGACAGTGTAGAGGGAGCTTTACTCTGTATCTAACCCCGTGCTGTACCTGCCCTGTGAGTGTTTGATGGGACAGTGTAGAGGGAGCTTTACTCTGTATCTAACCCCGTGCTGTACCTGCCCTGGGAGTGTTTGATGGGACAGTGTAGAGGGAGCTTTACTCTGTATCTAACCCCGTGTTGTACCTGCCCTGGGAGTGTTTGATGGGACAGTGTAGAGGGAGCTTTACTCTGTATCTAACCCCCTGTACCTGCAGTGGAAGTGTTTGATGGGACAGTGTCGAGGGAACGTTTAACACCCCTCCCTCCCCTCTGCCCGCAGTGACAAGAACCATATGCACTTTGGGGCCATCACATGTGCAATGGGGATCCGTTACAAGTCGTACTGCTCCAACATCGTGCGCACCTTGATGGTTGATCCCTCGCAGGAGATGCAGGACAAGTATAACTTCCTGCTCCAGATTGAGGAGGAGTTGCTCAAGGAGATGAAGAGTGGTGAGTGCAGTGGTGGTGTGCGGGGAGGGGCTTGCTGTGCGTATATACATGCCCCTCCCTCATCCACGCCTTCATCAGAAACAGGAGCAGGAGTCGGCCATTCGGCCCCTCGAGCCTGCTCCGCCATTTAATACGATCATGGCTGATCCGATCATGGACTCAGCTCCACTTCCCCGCCCGCTCCCCATAACCCTTCACTCCCTTATCGCTCAAAAATCTGTCTATCTCCACCTTAAATATATTCAATGACCCAGCCTCCACAGCTCTCTGGGGCAGAGAATTCCACAGATTTACAACCCTCTGAGAGAAGAAATTCCTCCTCATCTCAGTTTTAAATGGGCGGCCCTTATTCTAAGACCATGCCCTCTAGTTCTAGTCTCCCCCATCAGTGGGAACATCCTCTCTGCATCCACCTTGTCGAGCCCCCTCGTAATCTTATACGTTTCGATAAGATCACCTCTCATTCTTCTTAACTCCAATGAGTAGAGGCCCAACCTCCTCAACCTTTCCTCATAAGTCAACCCCCTCATCCCCGGAATCAACCGAGTGAACCTTCTCTGAACTGCCTCCAAAGCAAGTGTATCCTTTCGTAAATACGGAAACCAAAACTACACGCTCTCCTGGTCAGTCTCTCACCTCCCACCCTCCGTAACCATCAGCTCATCTGAAGCACTGCTGTTCATCTCGAGTCCCCTGAACCAATTCCCGCCCGGTTGCTCACAGGCCCGCTTTGGCTTCCGGTCCGCTCTGCCCTCGGCCCCCCCCCCCCCCTTTCAAATCCCACCGTGGTCCTCACCCGACTCCCCATCTCTGCAGCCTCTTCCAACCCTGACAATCCTCCCGAGATCTCTGGGCTCCTCCAATTCTGGTCTATTGCCCTTCCAAGATTTTTCCCATCGCTCCACCATTGCCGGCCGTGCCTTCAGCTGCCTGGGCCCCCAAGCTCTGGAACGCGCTCTGCGTGATCGGCTGCAGTGACTGAATGGGCCTCCTCCTGCTCCGATTTAACCACCGTCCTTCCCATTGGGCCCATTGAGTTAACGTCTGCGGTGTGATTAGTAATGTGTCTCTCTCCCTCTCCCTCCACGCTCTCTTTCCCTCTCCCTCCCCGCGCCCCCCCATCTCTCTCTTTTCCCCGCCCCCCCTCTCTCTCTCTCCCCGCCCCCCCCCTCTCTCGCTCCCCGCCCCCCCCTCCTCTCCCCGCCCGCCCCCCCTCTCTCCCGCCCCCCCCTCTCTCCCCGCCCCCCCCTCTCTCCCCGCCCCCCCCTCTCTCCCGCCCCCCCTCTCTCTCCGCCCCCCCCTCTCTCCCCGCCCACCCCCCCCCTCTCTCTCCGCCCCCCCCCTCTCTCTCCCCGCCCCCCCTCTCTCTCTCTCCCCGCCCCCCCCTCTCTCTCCTCCCCGCCCCCCCCTCTCTCCCGCCCCCCCCTCTCTCTCCGCCTCCCCCCCCTCTCCCCGCCCGCCCCCCCCCTCTCTCTCCCGCCCCCCCCCTCTCTCCCCGCCCGCCCCCCCCCTCTCCCGCCCCCCCCCCCTCTCTCTCTCCCGGCCCC
>NW_027253059.1:0-18340 GCF_044704955.1 Pristiophorus japonicus | reverse complement strand
GCAGACTGTGTGTGTGAGGCAGAGTTTGTGTGTGAGGGAGAGTGTGTGTGTGAGGGAGAGTGTGTGTGTGAGGGAGAGAGTGTGTGTGAGGGAGAGAGTGTGTGTGAGGGAGAGCGTGAGTGTGAGGGAGAGTTTGTGTGTGAGGGAGAGCGTGTGTGTGAGGGAGAGCGTGTGTGTGAGGGAGAGCGTGTGTGTGAGGGAGAGTGTGTGTGTGAGGCAGAGTTTGTGTGTGAGGGAGAGTGTGTGTGTGAGGGAGAGAGTGTGTGTGAGGGAGAGTGTGTGTGTGAGGGAGAGTGTGTGTGTGAGGGAGAGCGTGTGTGTGAGGGAGAGCGTGTGTGTGAGGGAGAGCGTGTGAGGGAGATGTGAGGGAGAGCGTGTGTGTGAGGGAGAGTGTGTGTGTGAGGGAGAGAGTGTGTGTGAGGGAGAGCGTGAGTGTGAGGCAGAGTGTGTGTGTGAGGGAGTGTGTGTGTGAGGGAGAGTGTGTGTGTGAGGGAGAGTGTGTGTGTGAGGGAGAGTGTGTGTGTGAGGGAGAGTGTGTGTGTGTGAGGGAGAGTGTGTGTGTGTGAGGGAGAGTGTGTGTGTGAGGGAGAGAGTGTGTGTGAGGGAGTGTGTGTGTGAGGGAGTGTGTGTGTGAGGGAGAGTGTGTGTGTGAGGGAGAGTGTGTGTGTGAGGGAGAGTGTGTGTGTGAGGGAGAGTGTGTGTGTGAGGGAGTGTGTGTGTGAGGGAGTGTGTGTGTGAGGGAGTGTGTGTGTGAGGGAGTGTGTGTGTGAGGGAGTGTGTGTGAGGGAGAGTGTGTGTGTGTGTGTGAGGGAGAGTGTGTGTGTGAGGGAGAGTGTGTGTGTGAGGGAGAGCGTGTGTGAGGGAGAGTGTGTGTGTGAGGGAGAGTGTGTGTGTGAGGGAGAGTGTGTGTGTGAGGGAGAGAGTGTGTGTGAGGGAGAGTGTGTGTGTGAGGCAGAGTGTGTGTGTGAGGGAGAGACTGTGTGTGAGGGAGAGCGTGTGTATGTGTGTGTGAGGGAGAGAGTGTGTGTGAGGGAGAGTGTGTGTGTGAGGGAGAGTGTGTGTGTGAGGGAGAGTGTGTGTGTGAGGGAGAGTGTGTGTGACGGAGAGTGTGTGTGTGAGGGAGAGCGTGTGTGTGTGAGGGAGAGCGTGTGTGTGAGGCAGAATTTGTGTGTGAGGGAGTGTGTGTGTGTGAGGGAGAGCGTGTGTGTGAGGGAGTGTGTGTGTGTGAGGGAGTGTGTGTGAGGGAGTGTGTGTGTGAGGGAGAGTGTGTGTGTGAGGGAGAGTGTGTCTGTGAGGGAGAGTGTGTGTGTGAGGGAGAGTGTGTGTGTGAGGGAGAGTGTGTGTGTGAGGGAGTGTGTGTGTGAGGGAGTGTGTGTGTGAGGGAGTGTGTGTGTGAGGGAGAGTGTGTGTGTGAGGGAGAGTGTGTGTGTGAGGGAGAGTGTGTGTGTGAGGGAGAGTGTGTGTGTGAGGGAGAGTGTGTGTGTGAGGGAGTGTGTGTGTGAGGGAGTGTGTGTGTGAGGGAGTGTGTGTGTGAGGGAGTGTGTGTGTGAGGGAGTGTGTGTGTGAGGGAGTGTGTGTGTGAGGGAGTGTGTGTGTGAGGGAGTCTGTGTGTGAGGGAGTGTGTGTGTGAGGGAGAGTGTGTGTGTGAGGGAGAGCGTGTGTGAGGGAGAGTGTGTGTGTGAGGGAGAGAGTGTGTGTGAGGGAGAGCGTGTGTGTGTGAGGGAGAGTGTGTGTGTGAGGGAGAGTGTGTGTGTGAGGGAGAGCGTGTGTGTGTGAGGGAGAGTGTGTGTGTGAGGGAGTGTGTGTGTGTGAGGGAGAGTGTGTGTGTGAGGGAGAGTGTGTGTGTGAGGGAGAGCGTGTGTGTGAGGGAGAGAGTGTGTGTGAGGGAGAGTGTGTGTGTGAGGGAGAGCGTGTGTGTGAGGGAGAGCGTGTGTGTGAGGGAGAGTGTGTGTGTGAGGGAGAGTGTGTGTGTGAGGGAGAGTGTGTGTGTGAGGGAGAGCGTGTGTGTGAGGGAGAGAGTGTGTGTGAGGGAGAGTGTGTGTGTGAGGGAGAGTGTGTGTGTGAGGGAGAGCGTGTGTGTGAGGGAGAGAGTGTGTGTGAAGGAGAGAGTGTGTGTGAGGGAGAGTGTGTGTGTGAGGGAGAGCGTGTGTGAGAGGGAGAGCGTGTGTGTGAGGGAGAGCGTGTGTGTGAGGGAGAGTGTGTGTGTGAGGGAGAGTGTGTGTGTGAGGGAGAGAGTGTGTGTGAAGGAGAGAGTGTGTGTGAGGGAGAGTGTGTGTGTGAGGGAGAGCGTGTGTGAGAGGGAGAGCGTGTGTGTGAAGGAGAGAGTGTGTGTGAGGCAGAGTGTGTGTGTGAGGGAGAGTGTGTGTGTGAGGGAGCGTGTGTGTGTGAGGGAGAGCGTGTGTGTGAGGGAGAGCGTGTGTGTGAGGGAGAGCGTGTGTGTGAGGGAGAGCGTGTGTGTGAGGGAGAGTGTGTGTGTGAGGGAGAGTGTGTGTGTGAGGGAGAGTGTGTGTGTGAGGGAGAGTGTGTGTGTGAGGGAGTGTGTGTGTGAGGGAGTGTGTGTGTGTGTGAGGGAGAGTGTGTGTGAGGGAGAGTGTGTGTGTGAGGGAGAGAGTGTGTGTGAGGGAGAGCGTGTGTGTGAGGGAGAGAGTGTGTGTGAGGGAGAGCGTGTGTGTGTGAGGGAGTGTGTGTGTGAGGGAGTGTGTGTGTGAGGGAGTGTGTGTATGAGGGAGAGTGTGTGTGTGAGGGAGAGTGTGTGTGTGAGGGAGAGCGTGTGTGTGAGGGAGAGAGTGTGTGTGAGGGAGAGTGTGTGTGTGAGGGAGAGTGTGTGTGTGAGGGAGAGCGTGTGTGTGAGGGAGAGCGTGTGTGTGAGGGAGAGCGTGTGTGTGAGGGAGAGCGTGTGTGTGAGGGAGAGCGTGTGTGTGAGGGAGAGCGTGTGTGTGAGGGAGAGAGTGTGTGTGAGGGAGAGCGTGTGTGTGAGGGAGAGCGTGTGTGTGAGGCAGAGTGTGTGTGAGGGAGAGTGTGTGTGTGAGGGAGCGTGTGTGTGTGAGGGAGAGCGTGTGTGTGAGGGAGAGCGTGTGTGTGAGGGAGAGCGTGTGTGTGAGGGAGAGCGTGTGTGTGAGGGAGAGTGTGTGTGTGAGGGAGAGTGTGTGTGTGAGGGAGAGTGTGTGTGTGAGGGAGAGTGTGTGTGTGAGGGAGTGTGTGTGTGAGGGAGTGTGTGTGTGTGAGGGAGAGTGTGTGTGAGGGAGAGTGTGTGTGTGAGGGAGAGAGTGTGTGTGAGGGAGAGCGTGTGTGTGAGGGAGAGAGTGTGTGTGAGGGAGAGCGTGTGTGTGTGAGGGAGTGTGTGTGTGAGGGAGTGTGTGTGTGAGGGAGTGTGTGTGTGAGGGAGAGTGTGTGTGTGAGGGAGAGTGTGTGTGTGAGGGAGAGCGTGTGTGTGAGGGAGAGAGTGTGTGTGAGGGAGAGTGTGTGTGTGAGGGAGAGTGTGTGTGTGAGGGAGAGCGTGTGTGTGAGGGAGAGCGTGTGTGTGAGGGAGAGCGTGTGTGTGAGGGAGAGCGTGTGTGTGAGGGAGAGCGTGTGTGTGAGGGAGAGAGTGTGTGTGAGGGAGAGTGTGTGTGTGAGGGAGAGCGTGTGTGTGAGGCAGAGTGTGTGTGTGAGGGAGAGTGTGTGTGTGTGTGTGTGAGGGAGAGCGTGTGTGTGAGGAAGAGCGTGTGTGTGAAGGAGAGAGTGTGTGAGAGGGAGAGCGTGTGTGTGAGGGAGAGTGTGTGTGTGAGGGAGAGTGTGTGTGTGAGGGAGAGTGTGTGTGTGAGGGAGAGTGTGTGTGTGAGGGACAGTGTGTGTGTGAGGGACAGTGTGTGTGTGAGGGAGAGTTTGTGTGTGAGGGAGAGTGTGTGTGTCAGTGAGATTGTGTGTGTGAGGCAGAGTGTGTGTGTGAGGGAGAGTGTGTGTGTGAGGGAGAGTGTGTGTGTGAGGGAGAGTGTGTGTGTGAGGCAGAGTTTGTGTGTGAGGGAGAGTGTGTGTGTGAGGGAGAGTGTGTGTGTGAGGGAGAGTGTGTGTGTGAGGGAGAGTGTGTGTGTGAGGGAGAGTGTGTGTGTGAGGGACAGTGTGTGTGTGAGGGACAGTGTGTGTGTGAGGGACAGTGTGTGTGTGAGGGAGAGTGTGTGTGTCAGTGAGATTATGTGTGTGAGGCAGAGTGTATGTGTGAGGCAGAGTTTGTGTGTGAGGGAGAGTGTGTGTGTGAGGGAGAGTGTGTGTGTGAGGGAGAGTGTGTGTGTGAGGGAGAGTGTGTGTGTGAGGGAGAGTGTGTGTGTGAGGGAGAGCGTGTGTGTGAGGGAGAGCGTGTGTGTGAGGCAGAGTGTGTGTGTGAGGGAGAGTGTGTGTGTGTGTGTGTGAGGGAGAGCGTGTGTGTGAGGAAGAGCGTGTGTGTGAGGGAGAGCGTGTGTGTGAGGGAGAGAGTGTGTGTGAGGGAGAGTGTGTGTGTGAGGGAGAGTGTGTGTGTGAGGGAGAGTTTGTGTGTGAGGGAGAGCGTGTGTGTGAGGGAGAGTGTGTGTGTGAGGGAGAGAGTGTGTGTGAGGGAGAGCATGTGAGTGAGGCAGAGTGTGTGTGTGAGGCAGTGTGTGTGTGTGTGAGGGAGTGAGTGTGTGTGAGGGAGAGTGTGTGTGTGAGGGAGTGTGTGTGTGTGAGGGAGAGAGTGTGTGTGAGGGAGAGTGTGTGTGTGAGGGAGTGTGTGTGTGAGGGAGTGTGTGTGTGAGGGAGTGTGTGTGTGAGGGAGTGTGTGTGTGAGGGAGTGTGTGTGTGAGGGAGTGTGTGTGTGAGGGAGAGCGTGTGTGAGGGAGAGCGTGTGTGTGAGGGAGAGCGTGTGTGAGAGGGAGAGCGTGTGTGTGAGGGAGAGCGTGTGTGTGAGGGAGAGCGTGTTTGTGAGGGAGAGTGTGTGTGTGAGGGAGAGAGTGTGTGTGAGGGAGAGTGTATGTGTGAGGGAGAGTTTGTGTGTGAGGGAGAGTGTGTGTGTGAGGGAGAGTGTGTGTGTGAGGGAGAGTGTGTGTGTGAGGCAGAGTGTGTGTGTGAGGGAGAGTGTGTGTGTCAGTGAGATTGTGTGTGTGAGGGAGAGTGTGTGTGTGAGGGAGAGTGTGTGTGTCAGTGAGTTTGTGTGTGTGAGGCAGAGTGTGTGTGTGAGGCAGAGTTTGTGTGTGAGGGAGAGTGTGTGTGTGAGAGAAAGAGTGTGTGTGAGGGAGAGAGTGTGTGTGAGGGAGAGTGTGTGTGTGAGGGAGAGTGTGTGTGTGAGGGAGAGTGTGTGTGTGAGGGAGAGTGTGTGTGTGAGGGAGAGTGTGTGAGGGAGAGCGTGTGTGAGAGGGAGAGCGTGTGTGTGAGGGAGAGCGTGTGTGTGAGGGAGAGCGTGTGTGTGAGGGAGAGAGTGTGTGTGAGGGAGAGTTTGTGTGTGAGGGAGAGCGTGTGTGTGAGGGAGAGTGTGTGTGTGAGGGAGAGTTTGTGTGTGAGGGAGAGTTTGTGTGTGAGGGAGAGCGTGTGTGTGAGGGAGAGTGTGTGTGTGAGGGAGAGTGTGTGTGTGAGGGAGAGTGTGTGTGACGGAGAGTGTGTGTGTGAGGGAGAGTGTGTGTGTGAGGAAGAGCGTGTGTGAGAGGGAGAGTGTGTGTGAGGGAGAGTGTGTGTGTGAGGCAGAGTGTGTGTGTGAGGGAGAGTGTGTGTGTGAGGGAGAGTGTGTGTGTGAGGGAGAGTGTGTGTGTGAGGGAGAGTGTGTGTGTGAGGGAGAGTGTGTGTGTGAGGGAGAGAGTGTGTGTGAGGGAGAGCGTGTGTGTGAGGGAGAGCGTGTGTGTGAGGCAGAGTGTGTGTGTGAGGGAGAGAGTGTGTGTGAGGGAGAGCGTGTGTATGTGTGTGTGAGGGAGAGAGTGTGTGTGAGGGAGAGTGTGTGTGTGAGGGAGAGAGTGAGTGTGAGGGAGAGAGTGTGTGTGAGGCAGAGTGTGTGTGTGAGGGAGAGCGTGCGTGTGAGGGAGAGCGTGCGTGTGAGGGAGAGCGTGCGTGTGAGGGAGAGCGTGCGTGTGAGGGAGAGCGTGTGTGTGAGGGAGAGCGTGTGTGTGAGGGAGAGAGTGTGTGTGAGGGAGAGAGTGTGTGTGAGGGAGAGAGTGTGTGTGAGGGAGAGAGTGTGTGAGAGGGAGAGCGTGTGTGTGAGGGAGAGAGTGTGTGTGAGGGAGAGTGTGTGTGTGAGGGAGAGTGTGTGTGTGTGAGGGAGAGTGTGTGTGTGAGGGAGAGTGTGTGTGTGAGGGAGAGAGTGTGTGTGAGGGAGAGTGTGTGTGTGAGGGAGAGTGTGTGTGTGAGGGAGAGAGTGTGTGAGAGGGAGAGAGTGTGTGTGAGGGAGAGCGTGAGTGTGAGGGAGAGTGTGTGTGTGAGGGAGAGTGTGTGTGTGAGGGAGAGTGTGTGTGTGAGTGAGAGTGTGTGTGTGAGGAGAGTGTGTGTGTGAGGGAGAGTGTGTGTGTGAGGGAGAGAGTGTGTGTGAGGGAGAGAGTGTGTGTGAGGGAGAGCGTGAGTGTGAGGGAGAGTGTGTGTGTGAGGGAGTGTGTGTGTGAGGGAGAGTGTGTGTGAGGGAGAGTGTGTGTGTGAGGGAGAGTGTGTGTGTGAGGGAGAGTGTGTGTGTGAGGGAGAGCGTGTGTGTGAGGGAGAGTGTGTGTGTGAGGCAGAGTTTGTGTGTGAGGGAGAGTGTGTGTGTGCGGGAGAGTGTGTGTGTGAGGGAGAGTGTGTGTGTGAGGGAGAGAGTGTGTGTGAGGGAGAGTGTGTGTGTGAGGCAGACTGTGTGTGTGAGGGAGAGTGTGTGTGTGAGGGAGAGTGTGTGTGTGAGGGAGAGAGTGTGTGTGAGGGAGAGAGTGTGTGTGAGGGAGAGCGTGAGTGTGAGGGAGAGTTTGTGTGTGAGGGAGAGCGTGTGTGTGAGGGAGAGCGTGTGTGTGAGGGAGAGTGTGTGTGTGAGGCAGAGTTTGTGTGTGAGGGAGAGTGTGTGTGTGAGGGAGAGAGTGTGTGTGAGGGAGAGTGTGTGTGTGAGGGAGAGTGTGTGTGTGAGGGAGAGCGTGTGTGTGAGGGAGAGCGTGTGTGTGAGGGAGAGCGTGTGTGTGAGGGAGAGTGTGTGTGTGAGGGAGAGTGTGTGTGTGAGGGAGAGAGTGTGTGTGAGGGAGAGAGTGTGTGTGAGGGAGAGCGTGAGTGTGAGGCAGAGTGTGTGTGTGAGGGAGTGTGTGTGTGAGGGAGAGTGTGTGTGAGGGAGAGTGTGTGTGTGAGGGAGAGTTTGTGTGTGAGGGAGAGTGTGTGTGTGAGGGAGAGTGTGTGTGTGTGAGGGAGAGTGTGTGTGTGAGGGAGAGAGTGTGTGTGAGGGAGAGTGTGTGTGTGAGGCAGAGTGTGTGTGTGAGGCAGAGTGTGTGTGAGAGGGAGAGCGTGTGTGTGAGGGAGATTGTGTGTGTGAGGGAGAGTGTGTGTGTCAGTGAGTGTGTGTGTGTGAGGCAGAGTGTGTGTGTGAGGGAGAGTGTGTGTGTGAGGGAGAGTGTGTGTGTGAGGGAGAGTGTGTGTGTGAGGGAGTGTGTGTGTGAGGGAGAGTGTGTGTGTGAGGGAGAGTGTGTGTGTGAGGGAGAGTGTGTGTGTGAGGGAGAGTGTGTGTGTGAGGGAGAGTGTGTGTGTGAGGGAGAGTTTGTGTGTGAGGGAGAGTGTGTGTGTGAGGGAGAGCGTGTGTGTGAGGGAGAGTGTGTGTGTGAGGGAGAGTGTGTGTGTGAGGGAGAGTGTGTGTGTGAGGGAGAGTGTGTGTGTGAGGGAGAGTGTGTGTGTGAGGGAGAGTGTGTGTGTGAGGCAGAGTGTGTGTGTGAGGGAGAGAGTGTGTGTGAGGGAGAGTGTGTGTGTGAGGGAGAGTGTGTGTGTGAGGCAGAGTGTGTGTGTGAGGCAGAGTGTGTGTGTGAGGGAGAGCGTGTGTGTGAGGGAGAGTGTGTGTGTGAGGGAGAGTGTGTGAGTGAGGGAGAGTGTGTGTGTGAGGGAGAGTGTGTGTGTGAGGGAGAGCGTGTGTGAGGGAGAGCGTGTGTGTGAGGCAGAGTGTGTGTGTGAGGGAGAGTGTGTGTGTGAGGGAGAGCGTGTGTGTGTGTGTGTGTGAGGGAGAGAGTGTGTGTGAGGGAGAGTGTGTGTGTGAGGGAGAGTGTGTGTGTGAGGGAGAGCGTGTGTGTGAGGGAGAGCGTGTGTGTGAGGGAGAGCGTGTGTGTGTGTGTGTGAGGGAGAGAGTGTGTGTGAGGGAGAGTGTGTGTGTGAGGGAGAGTGTGTGTCTGAGGGAGAGTGTGTGTGTGAGGGAGAGTGTGTGTGTGAGGGAGAGTGTGTGTGTGAGGGAGAGCGTGTGTGTGAGGGAGAGCGTGTGTGTGAGGGAGAGCGTGTGTGTGAGGGAGAGCGTGTGTGTGAGGGAGAGCGTGTGTGTGAGGGAGAGCGTGTGTGTGAGGGAGAGCGTGTGTGTGAGGGAGAGCGTGTGTGTGAGGGAGAGTGTGTGTGTAAGGGAGAGTGTGTGTGTCAGTGAGAGTGTCTTTGAGGCAGAGTGTGTGTGTGAGGGAGAGTTTGTGTGTGAGGGAGAGTGTGTGTGTGAGGGAGAGTGTGTGTGTGAGGGAGTGTGTGAGTGAGGGAGAGTGTGTGTGTGAGGGAGAGTGTGTGTGTGAGGGAGAGTGTGTGTGTGAGGGAGAGTGTGTGTGTGAGGGAGAGTGTGTGTGTGAGGGAGTGTGTGAGTGAGGGAGAGTGTGTGTGTGAGGGAGTGTGTGTGTGAGGGAGAGTGTATGTGTGAGGGAGAGTGTGTGTGTGAGGGAGAGTGTGTGTGTGAGGGAGAGTGTGTGTGTGAGGGAGAGATTGTGTGTGAGGGAGAGCGTGTGTGTGAGGGAGAATGTGTGTGTGTGTGAGGGAGAGAGTGTGTGTGAGGGAGAGTGTGTGTGTGAGGCAGAGTGTGTGTGTGAGGGAGAGTGTGTGTGTGAGGGAGAGCGTGTGTGTGAGGGAGAGTGTGTGTGTGAGGGAGAGTGTGTGTGTGAGGGAGAGTGTGTGTGTGAGGGAGAGTGTGTGTGTGAGGGAGAGAGTGTGTGTGAGGGAGAGAGTGTGTGAGGGAGTGTGTGTGTGAGGGAGAGTGTGTGTGTGAGGGAGAGTGTGTGTGTGAGGGAGAGTGTGTGTGTGAGGGAGAGTGTGTGTGTGAGGGAGAGAGTGTGTGTGTCAGGGGAGTGTCTGTGTGAGGCAGAGTGTGTGTGTGAGGGAGAGTGTGTGTGAGGGAGTGTGTGTGTGAGGGAGTGTGTGTGTGAGGGAGAGTGTGTGTGTGAGGGAGAGTGTGTGTGTGAGGGAGAGTGTGTGTGTGAGGGAGAGTGTGTGTGTGAGGGAGTGTGTGTGTGAGGGAGTGTGTGTGTGAGGGAGTGTGTGTGTGAGGGAGTGTGTGTGTGAGGGAGAGTGTGTGTGAGGGAGAGTGTGTGTGTGTGTGTGAGGGAGAGTGTGTGTGTGAGAGAGAGTGTGTGTGTGAGGGAGAGCGTGTGTGAGGGAGAGTGTGTGTGTGAGGGAGAGAGTGTGTGTGAGGGAGAGCGTGTGTGTGTGAGGGAGAGTGTGTGTGTGAGGCAGAATTTGTGTGTGAGGGAGTGTGTGTGTGTGAGGGAGAGCGTGTGTGTGAGGGAGTGTGTGTGTGTGAGGGAGTGTGTGTGAGGGAGTGTGTGTGTGAGGGAGAGTGTGTGTGTGAGGGAGAGTGTGTCTGTGAGGGAGAGTGTGTCTGTGAGGGAGAGTGTGTCTGTGAGGGAGAGTGTGTCTGTGAGGGAGAGTGTGTGTGTGAGGGAGTGTGTGTGTGAGGGAGTGTGTGTGTGAGGGAGAGTGTGTGTGTGAGGGAGAGTGTGTGTGTGAGGGAGAGTGTGTGTGTGAGGGAGAGTGTGTGTGTGAGGGAGAGTGTGTGTGTGAGGGAGTGTGTGTGTGAGGGAGTGTGTGTGTGAGGGAGTGTGTGTGTGAGGGAGTGTGTGTGTGAGGGAGTGTGTGTGTGAGGGAGTGTGTGTGTGAGGGAGTGTGTGTGTGAGGGAGTGTGTGTGTGAGGGAGTGTGTGTGTGAGGGAGTGTGTGTGTGAGGGAGAGTGTGTGTGTGAGGGAGAGCGTGTGTGAGGGAGAGTGTGTGTGTGAGGGAGAGAGTGTGTGTGAGGGAGAGTGTGTGTGTGAGGGAGAGTGTGTGTGTGAGGGAGCGTGTGTGTGTGAGGGAGAGCGTGTGTGTGAGGGAGAGCGTGTGTGTGAGGGAGAGCGTGTGTGTGAGGGAGAGCGTGTGTGTGAGGTAGAGTGTGTGTGTGAGGGAGAGTGTGTGTGTGAGGGAGAGTGTGTGTGTGAGGGAGAGCGTGTGTGTGAGGGAGAGCGTGTGTGAGAGGGAGAGCGTGTGTGTGAGGGAGAGCGTGTGTGTGAGGGAGAGCGTGTTTGTGAGGGAGAGTGTGTGTGTGAGGGAGAGAGTGTGTGTGAGGGAGAGTGTATGTGTGAGGGAGAGAGTGTGTGTGAGGCAGAGTGTGTGTGTGAGGGAGAGAGTGTGTGTGAGGGAGAGCGTGTGTGTGAGGAATAGTGTGTGTGAGAGGGAGAGCGTGTGTGTGAGGGAGAGTGTGTGTGTGAGGGAGAGTGTGTGCGTCAGGGAGAGTGTGTGTGTCAGTGAGAGTGTGTGTGTGAGGCAGAGTGTGTGTGTGAGGCAGAGTTTGTGTGTGAGGGAGAGTGTGTGTGTGAGGGAGAGTGTGTGTGTGAGGGAGAGTGTGTGTGAGGGAGAGTGTGTGTGTGAGGGAGAGAGTGTGTGTGAGGGAGAGTGTGTGTGTGAGGGAGAGTGTGTGTGTGAGGAAGAGTGTGTGTGTGAGGGAGAGTGTGTGTGTGAGGGAGAGTGTGTGTGTCAGGGAGAGTGTGTGTGTGAGGGAGAGTGTGTGTGTGAGGGAGAGAGTGTGTGTGAGGGAGAGAGTGTGTGTGAGGGAGAGTGTGTGTGTGAGGGAGAGTGTGTGTGTGAGGGAGAGTGTGTGTGTGAGGGAGAGTGTGTGTGTGAGGGAGAGTGTGTGAGGGAGAGTGTGTGAGGGAGAGTGTGTGTGTGAGGGAGAGTGTGTGTGTGAGGGAGAGTGTGTGAGGGAGAGCGTGTGTGAGAGGGAGAGCGTGTGTGTGAGGGAGAGCGTGTGTGTGAGGGAGAGCGTGTGTGTGAGGGAGAGTTTGTGTGTGAGGGAGAGCGTGTGTGTGAGGGAGAGTGTGTGTGTGAGGGAGAGTGTGTGTGTGAGGGAGAGTGTGTGTGACGGAGAGTGTGTGTGTGAGGGAGAGTGTGTGTGTGAGGGAGAGTGTGTGTGTGAGGGAGAGTTTGTGTGTGAGGGAGAGTTTGTGTGTGAGGGAGAGCGTGTGTGTGAGGGAGAGTGTGTGTGTGAGGGAGAGTGTGTGTGACGGAGAGTGTGTGTGTGAGGGAGAGTGTGTGTGTGAGGAAGAGCGTGTGTGAGAGGGAGAGTGTGTGTGAGGGAGAGTGTGTGTGTGAGGCAGAGTGTGTGTGTGAGGGAGAGTGTGTGTGTGAGGGAGAGCGTGTGTGTGAGGGAGAGAGTGTGTGTGAGGGAGAGCGTGTGTATGTGTGTGTGAGGGAGAGAGTGTGTGTGAGGGAGAGTGTGTGTGTGAGGGAGAGTGTGTGTGTGAGGGAGAGTGTGTGTGTGAGGGAGAGAGTGTGTGTGAGGGAGAGAGTGTGTGTGAGGGAGAGCGTGTGTGTGAGGCAGAGTGTGTGTGTGAGGCAGAGTGTGTGTGTGAGGGAGAGAGTGTGTGTGAGGGAGAGCGTGTGTATGTGTGTGTGAGGGAGAGAGTGTGTGTGAGGGAGAGTGTGTGTGTGAGGGAGAGTGTGTGTGTGAGGGAGAGTGTGTGTGTGAGGGAGTGTGTGTGTGAGGGAGAGCGTGTGTGTGAGGGAGAGAGTGTGTGTGTCAGGGAGAGTGTCTGTGTGAGGCAGAGTGTGTGTGTGAGGGAGAGTGTGTGTGTGAGGGAGAGAGTGTGTGTGTCAGGGAGAGTGTCTGTGTGAGGCAGAGTGTGTGTGTGAGGGAGAGTGTGTGTGTGAGGCAGAGTGTGTGTGTGAGGGAGAGTGTGTGTGTGAGGGAGAGAGTGTGTGTGTCAGGGAGAGTGTCTGTGTGAGGCAGAGTGTGTGTGTGAGGGAGAGTGTGTGTGTGAGGGAGTGTGTGTGTGAGGGAGTGTGTGTGTGAGGGAGAGTGTGTGTGTGAGGGAGAGTGTGTGTGTGAGGGAGTGTGTGTGTGAGGCAGAGTGTGTGTGTGAGGGAGAGTGTGTGTGTGAGGGAGAGAGTGTGTGTGAGGGAGAGAGTGTGTGTGAGGGAGAGAGTGAGTGTGAGGGAGAGAGTGTGTGTGAGGCAGAGTGTGTGTGAGGGAGAGTGTGCGTGTGAGGGAGAGCGTGCGTGTGAGGGAGAGCGTGCGTGTGAGGGAGAGCGTGCGTGTGAGGGAGAGCGTGCGTGTGAGGGAGAGCGTGAGTGTGAGGGAGAGAGTGTGTGTGAGGGAGAGAGTGTGTGTGAGGGAGAGAGTGTGTGTGAGGGAGAGAGTGTGTGTGAGGGAGAGAGTGTGTGTGAGGGAGAGAGTGTGTGAGAGGGAGAGCGTGTGTGTGAGGGAGAGAGTGTGTGTGAGGGAGAGAGTGTGTGTGAGGGAGAGAGTGTGTGTGAGGGAGAGTGTGTGTGTGAGGGAGAGTGTGTGTGTGTGAGGGAGAGTGTGTGTGTGAGGGAGAGTGTGTGTGTGAGGGAGAGTGTGTGTGTGAGGGAGAGTGTGTGTGTGAGGGAGAGTGTGTGTGTGAGGGAGAGAGTGTGTGTGAGGGAGAGTGTGTGTGTGAGGGAGAGAGTGTGTGAGAGGGAGAGCGTGTGTGAGAGGGAGAGCGTGTGTGTGAGGGAGAGTGTGTGTGTGAGGGAGTGTGTGTGTGAGGGAGAGTGTGTGTGTGAGGGAGAGTGTGAGTGTGAGGGAGAGTGTGTGTGTGAAGGAGAGCGTGTGTGTGAGGGAGAGTGTGTGTGTGAGGGAGAGAGTGTGTGTGAGGGAGAGCGTGTGTGTGAGGGAGAGCCTGTGTGTGTGTGTGTGTGAGGGAGAGCGTGTGTGTGAGGGAGAGCGTGTGTGTGAGGAAGAGCGTGTGTGAGAGGGAGAGTGTGTGTGTGAGGGAGAGAGTGTGTGTGAGGGAGAGAGTGTGTGTGAGGGAGAGAGTGTGTGTGAGGGAGAGAGTGTGTGTGAGGGAGAGAGTGTGTGTGAGGGAGAGAGTGTGTGTGAGGGAGAGTGTGTGTGTGAGGGAGTGTGTGTGTGAGGGAGAGTTTGTGTGTGAGGGAGAGTGTGTGTGTGTGAGGGAGAGTGTGTGTGTGAGGGAGAGTGTGTGTGTGAGGGAGAGTGTGTGTGTGAGGCAGAGTGTGTGTGTGAGGCAGAGTTTGTGTGTGAGGGAGAGTGTGTGTGTGTGAGGGAGAGTGTGTGTGTGACTGAGAGAGTGTGTGTGAGGGAGAGTGTGTGTGTGAGGCAGAGTGTGTGTGTGAGGCAGAGTTTGTGTGTGAGGCAGAGTTTGTGTGTGAGGGAGAGTGTGTGTGTGAGGGAGAGAGTGTGTGTGAGGGAGAGAGTGTGTGTGAGGGAGAGTGTGTGTGTGAGGCAGACTGTGTGTGTGAGGCAGAGTTTGTGTGTGAGGGAGAGTGTGTGTGTGAGGGAGAGTGTGTGTGTGAGGGAGAGAGTGTGTGTGAGGGAGAGAGTGTGTGTGAGGGAGAGCGTGAGTGTGAGGGAGAGTTTGTGTGTGAGGGAGAGCGTGTGTGTGAGGGAGAGCGTGTGTGTGAGGGAGAGTGTGAGTGTGAGGGAGAGTGTGTGTGTGAAGGAGAGCGTGTGTGTGAGGGAGAGTGTGTGTGTGAGGGAGAGAGTGTGTGTGAGGGAGAGCGTGTGTGTGAGGGAGAGCCTGTGTGTGTGTGTGTGTGAGGGAGAGCGTGTGTGTGAGGGAGAGCGTGTGTGTGAGGAAGAGCGTGTGTGAGAGGGAGAGTGTGTGTGTGAGGGAGAGAGTGTGTGTGAGGGAGAGAGTGTGTGTGAGGGAGAGAGTGTGTGTGAGGGAGAGAGTGTGTGTGAGGGAGAGAGTGTGTGTGAGGGAGAGTGTGTGTGTGAGGGAGTGTGTGTGTGAGGGAGAGTTTGTGTGTGAGGGAGAGTGTGTGTGTGTGAGGGAGAGTGTGTGTGTGAGGGAGAGTGTGTGTGTGAGGGAGAGTGTGTGTGTGAGGCAGAGTGTGTGTGTGAGGCAGAGTTTGTGTGTGAGGGAGAGTGTGTGTGTGTGAGGGAGAGTGTGTGTGTGACTGAGAGAGTGTGTGTGAGGGAGAGTGTGTGTGTGAGGCAGAGTGTGTGTGTGAGGCAGAGTTTGTGTGTGAGGCAGAGTTTGTGTGTGAGGGAGAGTGTGTGTGTGAGGGAGAGTGTGTGTGTGAGGGAGAGTGTGTGTGTGAGGGAGAGAGTGTGTGTGAGGGAGAGTGTGTGTGTGAGGCAGACTGTGTGTGTGAGGCAGAGTTTGTGTGTGAGGGAGAGTGTGTGTGTGAGGGAGAGTGTGTGTGTGAGGGAGAGAGTGTGTGTGAGGGAGAGAGTGTGTGTGAGGGAGAGCGTGAGTGTGAGGGAGAGTTTGTGTGTGAGGGAGAACGTGTGTGTGAGGGAGAGCGTGTGTGTGAGGGAGAGAGTGTGTGTGAGGGAGAGTGTGTGTGTGAGGGAGAGCGTGTGTGTGAGGGAGAGCGTGTGTGTGAGGGAGAGCGTGTGTGTGAGGGAGAGCGTGTGTGTGAGGGAGAGCGTGTGTGTGAGGGAGAGCGTGTGTGTGAGGCAGAGTTTGTGTGTGAGGGAGAGCGTGTGTGTGTGTGTGTGAGGGAGAGAGTGTGTGTGTGTGTGTGAGGGAGAGTGTGTGTGTGAGGGAGAGTGTGTGTGTGAGGGAGTGTGTGTGTGAGGGAGAGTGTGTGTGTGAGGGAGAGTGTGTGTGTGAGGGAGAGTGTGTGTGTGAGGGAGAGTGTGTGTGTGAGGGAGAGTGTGTGTGTGAGGGAGAGTGTGTGTGTGAGGGAGAGTGTGTGTGTGAGGGAGTGTGTGTGTGTGAGGGAGAGTGTGTCTGTGAGGCAGAGTGTGTGTGTGAGGGAGAGCGTGTGTGAGGGAGAGCGTGTGTGAGGGAGAGCGTGTGTGTGAGGGAGAGCGTGTGTGTGAGGGAGAGTGTGTGTGTGAGGGAGAGTGTGTGTGTGAGGGAGAGTGTGTGTGTGAGGGAGAGTGTGTGTGAGAGGGAGAGAGTGTGTGTGAGGGAGAGAGTGTGTATGAGGGAGAGTGTGTGTGTGAGGGAGAGTGTGTGTGTGAGGGAGAGTGTGTGTGTGAGGGAGAGAGTGTGTGTGAGGGAGAGTGTGTGTGTGAGGCAGAGTGTGTGTGAGGGAGAGCGTGTGTGTGAGGGAGAGCGTGTGTGTGAGGCAGAGTGTGTGTGTGAGGGAGAGCGAGTGTGTGAGGGAGAGCGTGTGTGTGAGGGAGAGTGTGTGTGTGAGGGAGAGTTTGTGTGTGAGGGAGAGCGAGTGTGTGAGGGAGAGTGTGGATGTGAGGGAGAGTGTGTGTGTTAGGGAGAGCGTGTGTGTGAGGCAGAGTGTGTGTGTGAGGGAGAGCGAGTGTGTGAGGGAGAGTGTGTGTGTGAGGGAGAGTGTGTGTGTGAGGGAGAGTTTGTGTGTGAGGGAGAGCGAGTGTGTGAGGGAGAGTGTGTGTGTGAGGGAGAGTGTGTGTGTTAGGGAGAGAGTGTGTGTGAGGGAGAGCGTGTGTGTGAGGCAGAGTGTGTGTGTGAGGCAGAGTGTGTGTGTTAGGGAGAGTGTGTGTGTTAGGGAGAGTGTGTGTGTGAGGGAGAGTTTGTGTGTGAGGGAGAGTTTGTGTGTGAGGGAGAGTTTGTGTGTGAGGGAGAGTTTGTGTGTGAGGGAGAGAGTGTGTGTGAGGCAGAGTGTGTGTGTGAGGCAGAGTGTGTGTGTTAGGGAGAGTGTGTGTGTTAGGGAGAGTGTGTGTGTGAGGGAGAGTGTGTGTGTGAGGCAGAGTGTGTGTGTGAGGCAGAGTGTGTGTGTGAGGCAGAGTGTGTGTGTGAGGCAGAGTGTGTGTGTGAGGGAGAGTGTGTGTGTGAGGGAGAGTGTGTGTGTGAGGGAGAGCGTGTGTGTGAGGGAGAGCGTGTGTGTGAGGCAGAGTGTGTGTGTGAGGCAGAGTGTGTGTGTGAGGGAGAGTGTGTGTGTGAGGGAGAGTGTGTGTGTGAGGGAGAGTGTGTGTGTGAGGCAGAGTGTGTGTGTGAGGGAGAGTGTGTGTGTGAGGGAGAGCGTGTGTGTGAGGGAGAGCGTGTGTGTGAGGGAGAGCGTGTGTGTGAGGCAGAGTGTGTGTGTGAGGGAGAGTGTGTGTGTGAGGGAGAGTGTGTGTGTGAGGCAGAGTGTGTGTGTGAGGCAGAGCGTGTGTGTGAGGGAGAGCGTGTGTGTGAGGGAGAGCGTGTGTGTGAGGCAGAGCGTGTGTGTGAGGGAGAGTGTGTGTGTGAGGGAGAGTGTGTGTGTGAGGCAGAGTGTGTGTGTGAGGGAGAGTGTGTGTGTGAGGGAGAGAGTGTGTGTGAGGGAGAGTGTGTGTGTGTGAGGGAGAGTGTGTGTGTGAGGGAGAGTGTGTGTGTGAGGGAGAGTGTGTGTGTGAGGGAGAGTGTGTGTGTGAGGGAGAGTGTGTGTGTGAGGGAGTGTGTGTGGGAGGGAGAGTGTGTGTGTGAGGGAGAGCGTGTGTGTGTGTGAGGGAGAGTGTGTGTGTGAGGGAGAGTGTGTGTGTGAGGGAGAGTGTGTGTGTGAGGGAGAGTGTGTGGGAGGGAGAGTGTGTGTGTGAGGGAGAGTGTGTGTGTGAGGGAGAGTGTGTGTGTGAGGGAGAGAGTGTGTGTGAGGGAGTGTGTGTGTGAGGGAGTGTGTGTGTGAGGGAGAGTGTGTGTGTGAGGGAGAGTGTGTGTGTGAGGGAGAGTGTGTGTGTGAGGGAGAGTTGTGTGTGTGAGGGAGAGTGTGTGTGTGAGGAGAGTGTGTGTGTGAGGGAGAGAGTGTGTGTGAGGGAGAGTGTGTGTGTGAGGGAGAGTGTGTGTGTGAGGCAGAGTGTGTGTGTGAGGGAGAGTGTGTGTGTGGAGGAGAGAGAGTGTGTGTGAGGAGGAGTGGTGTGTGAGGGAGAGTGTGTGTGTGTGAGGGAGAGTGTGTGTGTGAGGAGAGTGTGGTGTGTGTGTGTGAAGGAAGAGTGTGTGTGTGAGGGAGAGTGTGTGTGTGAGAGAGAGTGTGTGTGTGAGGGAGAGTGTGTGTGTGAGGAGAGTGTGTGTGTGAGGGAGAGTGTGTGTGTGAGGGAGAGTGTGTGTGTGAGGGAGAGTGTGTGTGTGAGGGAGAGTGTGTGTGTGAGGGAGAGTGTGTGTGTGAGGGAGAGTGTGTGTGTGAGGGAGAGTGTGTGTGTGAGGGAGAGCGTGTGTATGAGGGAGAGTGTGTGTGTGAGGGAGAGTGTGTGTGTGAGGCAGAGTGTGTGTGTGGCAGAGTGTGTGTGAGGGAGAGTGTGTGTGAGGCAGAGTGTCTGTGTGAGGGAGAGTGTGTGTGTGAGGGAGAGTGTGTGTGTGAGGGAGAGAGTGTGTGTGAGGGAGAGTGTGTGTGTGAGGGAGAGTGTGTGTGTGAGGGAGAGTGTGTGTGTGAGGGAGAGTGTGTGTGTGAGGGAGAGTGTGTGTGTGAGGGAGAGTGTGTGTGTGAGGGAGAGTGTGTGTGTGAGGGAGAGTGTGTGTGTGAGGGAGAGCGTGTGTATGAGGGAGAGTGTGTGTGTGAGGGAGAGTGTGTGTGTGAGGCAGAGTGTGTGTGAGGCAGAGTGTGTGTGAGGGAGAGTGTGTGTGAGGGAGAGTGTGTGTGTGAGGGAGAGTGTGTGTGTGAGTGAGAGTTTGTGTGTGAGGGAGAGTGTGTGTGTGTGTGTGTGAGGGAGAGCGTGTGTGTGAGGGAGAGAGTGTGTGTGAGGGAGAGCGTGTGTGTGAGAGAGAGAGTGTGTGTGAGGGTGAGTGTGTGTGTGAGGCAGAGTGTGTGTGTGAGGGAGAGTGTGTGTGTGAGGGAGAGTGTGTGTGTGAGGGAGAGTGTGTGTGTGAGGGAGAGAGTGTGTGTGAGGGAGAGTGTGTGTGTGAGGGAGAGTGTGTGTGTGAGGGAGAGTGTGTGTGAGGGAGAGCGTGTGTGTGAGGGAGAGCGTGTGTGTGTGAGGGAGAGTGTGTGTGTGAGGGAGAGTGTGTGTGTGAGGGAGAGCGTGTGTGTGAGGGAGAGCGTGTGTGTGAGGGAGAGTGTGTGTGAGGCAGAGTGTGTGTGAGGCAGAGTGTGTGTGAGGCAGAGTGTGTGTGAGGCAGAGTGTGTGTGAGGCAGAGTGTGTGTGAGGCAG
>NW_027253058.1:0-18340 GCF_044704955.1 Pristiophorus japonicus | reverse complement strand
GTCTGTTCACAAACTCGGCATCCTATTTACCCTCAGATGAGTTTCTGACCACATACTCGCTCCATCGCCTATTTGCATCTCCGTAATATCGCCCATCTCCACCCCTGCCTCAGCCCAGCTGCTGCTGAAACCCTCACCACGCCTTTATTACCTCCAGATTCGACTATTCTGGACCCCAAGCTTTGGAATATCCTCTTTAAACCCCACTTCTCCATCTCTCTGTGCTCCTTTAAGAACATAAGAATTAGGAGCAGGAGTCGGCCATACAACCCCTCGAGCCTGCTCCGCCATTCAATAAGATCACGGCTGATCATCGACCTCAACTCCACTTTCCCGCCCGATCCCCATATCCATTGGTTCCCCTCGACTCCAAAAATCTAATAACTGGCTCGAGGGGCTGAATAGCCTCCTCCTGTCCCTGTGTAACAGGCTCAAGGGACTGAATGGTCTCCTCCTGTTCCTGTGTAACAGGCTCGAGGGGCTGAATGGCCTCCTCCTGTTCCTGTGTAACAGGCTCGAGGGACTGAATGGCCTCCTCTTGTTCCTGTGTAACAGGCTCGAGGGGCTGAATGGCCTCCTCCTGTTCCTGTGTAACAGGCTCGAGGGGCTGAATGGGCCTCCTCCTGTTCCTGTGTAACAGGCTCGAGGGGCTGAATGGCCTCCTCCTGTTCCTGTGTAACAGGTTCGAGGGGCTGAATGGCCTCCTCCTGTTCCTGTGTAACAGGCTCGAGGGGCTGAATGGCCTCCTGTTCCTGTGTAACAGGCTCGAGGGGCTGAAAGGCCTCCTCCTGTTCCTGTGTAAGGCAGTGTATGAGCTGGATAAAGCGACAATGTTTGGTACTTATACATGCAAATATAAATAAAAAGTTTCACTTTGAGTTTTAAATAAAGAGATTAATTGATAACATCGCTGCCTGTCTTTACTATAAATGCATATAAATAGCCTAGTCGTCTCCAACATGAACCTGGAGTGTTTTTGAAAACATGTTTGGGAGCCAGCAGTGTGAGCTTGGCTCAGGGTCTGGATCGCATTCCTCCTGCGGCCGCATGGTCCACATGTGTCTCTGATAATGTCTCGGACCCTTTCCCTGCGAGCTGTAAATTGGGACCTGACTCCAGCATGTGTTATTGTGTGGCGGATTGTTGGCCAGGGTCGGAGTGGGAGGGACCAGAGTCCCAGCTATTTATAGTGGGTTATAATCAGCATTGCTCGCTGTCACAGGGCGGCGGTGCTGGAAGCGCGTTAACCCCGGATCGCTGGTGGGGTCGGCACAGCAGAGCAGAGGGCGAGGAGACACTGATTGTATCTGGTGCTCAGACTGGAGACAGGACCGGAACCAGGAGCCTGATCCGGATTCAGTAAAAGCCTCTCGATTCTATCTGTCTGATTCCCTGCCTGTCTGGTTCCCTGCCTGTCTGGTTCCCTGCCTGCCTGTCTGGTTCCCTGCCTGCCTGTCTGATTCCCTCCCTGCCTGTCTGATTCCCTGCCTGTCTGGTTCCCTGCCTGTCTGTCTGATTCCCTCCCTGCCTGTCTGTCTGTCTGATTCCCTCCCTGCCTGTCTGTCTGTCTGATTCCCTCCCTGCCTGTCTGTCTGTCTGTCTGTCTGATTCCCTCCCTGCCTGTCTGTCTGTCTGATTCCCTCCCTGCCTGTCTGGTTCCCTGCCTGCCTGTCTGATTCCCTGCCTGTCTGATTCTCTGCCTGCCTGTCTGATTCCCTGCCTGCCTGCCTGATTCCCTGCCTGCCTGTCTGATTCCCTGCCTGCCTGTCTGATTCCCTGCCTGCCTGTCTGATTCCCTGCCTGTCTGATTCCCTCCCTGCCTGTCTGGTTCCCTGCCTGTCTGATTCTCTGCCTGCCTGTCTGGTTCCCTGCCTGTCTGGTTCCCTGCCTGCCTGATTCCCTGCCTGTCTGATTCTCTGCCTGCCTGTCTGATTCCCTGCCTGTCTGGTTCCCTGCCTGCCTGTCTGATTCCCTCCCTGCCTGTCTGATTCTCTGCCTGCCTGTCTGGTTCCCTGCCTGCTTGTCTGGTTCCCTGCCTGCCTGATTCCCTGCCTGTCTGGTTCCCTGCCTGCTTGTCTGGTTCCCTGCCTGCTTGTCTGGTTCCCTGCCTGCCTGTCTGATTCCCTGCCTGTCTGCCTGTCTGGTTCCCTGCCTGCCTGTCTGATTCCCTGCCTGTCTGGTTCCCTGCCTGCCTGTCTGATTCCCTGCCTGTCTGATTCTCTGCCTGCCTGTCTGTCTGTCTGATTCTGGGCAGGTGGAAGGGGTATCAGTGGGAGAACATTTTGGTGCCAGTGATGATAATTCAGTTAGATTTAGGGTAGTTATGGAAAAGGATAAAGATAGACCAGGAATAAAAGTTCTCAATTGGGGAAAAGACAATTTGACTTAAGCTGTGATGATTTAGCCAAAAGTGGACTGGAAACAGTTACTCGATGGTAAATCAGTGTCAGAGCAGTGGGAGGCATTCAAAGAGGAGATCTGTAGGGTTCAGAGCAAGTATGTTCCTTTAAAGAAAAAGAGTGGGACTAACAAATCTAGAACCCCCTGAATGTCAAGGGGTATACAGGGTAGGATAAAGGAGAAAAGGGAGGCTTATGACAGATACCGAGGGCTCAATACTGCAGAAACCCGAGAGGAGCAAAGAAAGTTCAGGATTGAAATTAAAGAGGAAATTAGGAAAGCAAAGAGAGAGCATGAAAAAATGTTGGCAAGTAAAATCAAAGAAAATCCAAATTTGTTTTATAAATACATTAAGAGCAAGAGAATAACTAAAGAAAGAGTAGGGCCTATTAGAGACCATAAAGTTAATGTGTGTGTGGAGGCGGAAGACATGGATATGGTTCGGAATGAATACTTTGCGTCTGTTTTCACAAGAGAGGGGCAATGCAGACATTGCAATCAGGGAAGAGTGTGAAAGATTAGATGAAATAAACATCGTGAGAGAGGAAGTATTAAGGGGTTTAGCAGCTTTGAATGTGGATAAACTCCCAGGCCCGGATGAAATGTATCCCAGGCTGTCAAGAGAAGCAAGAGAGGAAATAGCAGAGGCTCTGACCATCATTTCCCAATCCACTCTTGCTACAGATGTGGTACTGGAGGACTGCGAACATTGTACCTTTGTTTAAAAAGGGAGAAAGGGATAGACTGAGTAATTACAGGCCAGTCAGCCTAACCTCGGTGGTGGGAAAATTATTGGAAAAAATTATGAGGGACAGGATAAATCTTCATTTATAAAGATGGATTAATCAAGGACAGTCAGCACGGATTTGTTAAGTGAAGATCGTGTCTGACTAACTTGATTGCATTTTTTGAGGAGGTAACAAGGAGGGTCGATGAGGGCAGTGTGTACGATGCAGTGTATATGGATTTTAGCAAAGCTTTTGATAAGGTCCCACATGGCAGACTGGTCACGGAAGTAATAGCCCATGGGATCCAGGGCAAAGTGGTAAGTTGGATCCAAAATTGGCTCAGAGACCGGAAGCAAAGGGTAATGGTTGATGGATGTTTTTGTGACTGGAAGGATGTTTCCAGTGGGATTCTGAAGGGCTCAGCACTAGGTCCCTTGCTTTTTGTGGTATATATCAATGATTTAGACTTAAATGTAGGGATTATGATTAAGAAGCTTGCAGATGACACTAAAATAGGCTGTGTGGTTGATAATGAAGAAGAAAGCTGTAGACTGCAGGAAGATATCGATGAACTGGTCAGGTGGGCAGAACAGTGGCAAATGGAATTCAATCCGGAGAAGTGTGAGGTAATGCATTTGGGGAGGGCTAACAAGGCAAGGGAATACACATTAAATGGTAGGACACTGAGAAGTGTAGAGGAACAGAGGGACCTTGGAGTGCAGGTCCACAGATCCCTGAAGGTAGCAGGCCAGGTGGATAAGGTGGTTAAGAAGACATAGGGAATACTTGCCTTTATTAGCCGAGGCATAGACTACAAGAGCAGGGAGGTTATGCTTGAACTGTATAAAACACTGGTTAGGCCACAGCTGGAGTACTGCGTGCAGTTCTGGTCACCACATTACAGGAAAGATGTGATTGCACTGGAAAGGGTACAGAGGAGAGTTACCAGGATGTTGCCTGTACTGGAGAATTTTAGCTGTGAGGAAAGATTGGATAGGCTGGGGTTGTTTTCTTTAGAACACAGGAGGCTGAGGGAAGACCTTATAGAGGTGTATAAAATTATGAGGGGCTTAGATATAGTGGATAGGAAGGACATATTTCCCTTAGCAGAGGGGTCAAGAACCAGGGGGCACAGATTTAAAGTAATTGGTAGGAGGTTTAGAGGGGATTTGAGGGAAATGTCTTCACCCAGAGGGTGGTGCGGGTCTGGAACTCACGGCCTGAAAGGGTGGTAGAGGCAGAAACCCTCACCACATTTAAAAATTACTTGGATGTGCATCTGAAGTGCCGTAACCTACAGGGCTACGGACCCAGAGCTGGAAAGTGGGATTAGGCCGGACAGTTCCTTATTGGCCAGTGCGGACACGATGGGCCGAAATGGCCTCCTTCTGTGCTGTAAATTTCTATGATTCCGTGATTCTCTGTCTGTCTGATTCTCTGTCTGTCTGATTCCCTGCCTGTCTGGCAGTGATGTCTTGCAGCGATTCTGTTGCAGGACCTGGTGTGGAACCCCTGAGGTTGCTGTCCGGAGCTGTGCTGATTCAGTGACCGATCTGCTGCCTCCTGCTCTCCCCTCATTGATGCGGGTCTCGGTGAGGGTCTGGAGTCACTCTCAGTGGGAGGGTTCTCTGGGGCAGGCGAGAATTTTTTACGTAACTGGAGGCGGCTCCGCAGGGATGTGAGCGGCACCAGTCCACGATCTGTGCTGGGAGAAACTTTCAACAACTCACCCGGGATTCAGTGGGGACTGAGCCCAACAACAGTAGCTTGCATTTCCATAGCGCCTTTCATGTGTACTACAAATTAGGATAGGTGATCAAAAGCTTGGTCACAGAGGTCAGGTTTAAGGAGCATCTTAAAGGAGGAGAGAGAGGTAGAGATATGATGTTTAGGGAGGGAATTCCAGAGCTTGGGGCCCAGGCAGCTCGAGGCACGGCCGCTGATGGTGGACAATTCAAATCAAGATACGCAAAAGGCCAGAATTTGAGGAGTGCCGATAACTCGGAGAGTTGTGGGGCTAGAGGAGATTACAGATAGTGAGGGGCGAGGCCATGGAGGGAATTGGCAACAAGGACAAGGCAGTGCTCCCCGAGGCTCAGTCCCACACCGGGCCCCCCTCCCCCTCCCCCTCCCCGGGGCTCAGTCCCACACCAGGCCCCCCTCCCCCTCCCCGGGGCTCAGTCCCACACCAGGCCCACCCTCCCCGGGGCTCAGGCCCCCCCTCCCCGGGGCTCAGTCCCACACCAGGCCCACCCTCCCCGGGGCTCAGGCCCCCCCTCCCCAGGGCTCAGTCCCACACCAGGCCCCCCTCCCCCTCCCCGGGGCTCAGTCCCACACCGGGCCCACCCTCCCCGGGGCTCAGTCCCACACCAGACCCCCCTCCCCAGGGCTCAGTCCCACACCGGGCCCCCTCCCCGGGGCTCAGTCCCACACCGGGCCCCACTCCCCCTCCCCGGGGCTCAGTCCCACACCGGGCCCCCCTCCCCGGGGCTCAGTCCCACACCAGGCCCCCCTCCCCCTCCCCCTCCCCGGGGCTCAGTCCCACACCGGGCCTCCCCTCCCCGGGGCTCAGTCCCACACCGGGCCCCCTCCCCCTCCCCGGGGCTCAGTCCCACACCGGGCCCCCCTCCCCCTCCCCCTCCCCGGGGCTCAGTCCCACACCGGGCCCCCCTCCCCGGGGCTCAGTCCCACACCGGGCCCCCTCCCCGGGGCTCAGTCCCACACCGGGCCCCCCCCCTCCCCGGGGCTCAGTCCCACACCGGGCCCCCTCCCCGGGGCTCAGTCCCACACCGGGCCCCCTCCCCGGGGCTCAGTCCCACACTGGGCCCCCTCCCCCTCCCCCTCCCCGGGGCTCAGTCCCACACCGGGCCCCCTCCCCCTCCCCGGGGCTCAGTCCCACACCGGGCCCCCTCCCCCCCCGGGGCTCAGTCCCACACCGGGCCCCCTCCCCCTCCCCGGGGCTCAGTCCCACACCGGGCCCCCTCCCCCTCCCCGGGGCTCAGTCCCACACCAGGCCCCCCCCCCCCCGGGGCTCAGTCCAACATAATTTGGTATATTTAGAGGACTCTCTCGTTTTAGGGAGTATGTATGTTTGGTGAGATGTGAGTGAGCAGCAGCTCTTTGAATATCTTTGTAAATCAAAACTGAAATTGGGATTGAATGTCGACGGGTGTATGTGGATCGTGTGTCTGGTTGTGTTTAGCCCCAGGATTGGCACCATGCTGCTCATTGCATGTTACACTGAGAGAATGAATAGCAATTGGATATGTGTGTGCCCCAGGGGACGCTGCTTGGAATGATCCTCACACTTCCTGCTGTGGAGGACACTCTGTTCTTTTCAGCTGAAGACTTTCTGCCAGAAAAGTTCCAGCCCAAACTCCACTTAGAACTGATCGACTTCATCGCTCGTCAACATTGTTGAGGGATTTGAGCTTTCATACAGTGTGTGTGCACACTCACTGCTGCCCGCAGTGCAGACTACATGTCCAGCAGCCCAGGGTTTTGTGTTGGGTTGGACTGTGTTGGGTTGGGTTGGACTGTGTTGGGTTGGGTTGGACTGTGTTGGGTTGGGTTGGACTGTGTTGGGTTGGGTTGGACTGTGTTGGGTTGGGTTGGACTGTGTTGGGTTGGGTTGGACTGTGTTGGGTTGGGTTGGACTGTGTTGGGTTGGGTTGGACTGTGTTGGGTTGGGTTGGACTGTGTTGGGTTGGGTTGGACTGTGTTGGGTTGGGTTGGACTGTGTTGGGTTGGGTTGGACTGTGTTGGGTTGGGTTGGACTGTGTTGGGTTGGGTTGGACTGTGTTGGGTTGGGTTGGACTGTGTTGGGTTGGGTTGGACTGTGTTGGGTTGGGTTGGACTGTGTTGGGTTGGGTTGGACTGTGTTGGGTTGGGTTGGACTGTGTTGGGTTGGGTTGGACTGTGTTGGGTTGGGTTGGACTGTGTTGGGTTGGGTTGGACTGTGTTGGGTTGGGTTGGACTGCGTTGGGTTGGACTGCGTTGGGTTGGACTGCGTTGGGTTGGACTGCGTTGGGTTGGACTGCGTTGGGTTGGACTGCGTTGGGTTGGGTTGGGCTGCGTTGGGTTGGGTTGGGCTGCGTTGGGTTGGGTTGGGCTGCGTTGGGTTGGGTTGGGCTGCGTTGGGTTGGGTTGGGCTGCGTTGGGTTGGGCTGCGTTGGGTTGGGTTGGGCTGCGTTGGGTTGGGTTGGGCTGCGTTGGGTTGGGCTGCGTTGGGTTGGGCTGCGTTGGGTTGGGCTGCGTTGGGTTGGGCTGTGTTGGGTTGGGTTAGACTGTGTTGGGTTGGGTTGGACTGTGTTGGGTTGGGTTGGACTGTGTTGGGATTCCCTCCCTCAGTGAGTTGAGTCCGTGAGGCACGAGGGGAAACAGCAGTAAAACATGATCTGCACAGAGTGCCTAAACCAGAGTGCTTTATTTGGGAATTTGGAAAGAATGGGAATTTGGGGAAGGACCTGATTGGAGGAGGCATCAGTGGCGGCAGAACCTTCGACCTCCAAAAAAAACAAGGACAGCAGGTGATTGGTTGGTGAGTATTAAGGTTTTTTTTTCTCTTTTCTCACTAATTTGGACTGTGGTTTAAACTAGTTGCAGGAAACTATAACTTACTGTATTAAACTTATAGCTTAACTAGTTAAACTAATTAATATAACTATAAATAATCATTGTATAAAGACTTTAACTAACTAAATAAATTAAATAAGGCTAGACTGGGATATGGCAGGGCAGGTTGTGTGTCTGGACTGCAGTATGTGGGAGTTTGTGGACAGCGAGATTGTCCCGAGCAAACAGGTCTGCAGGGGATGTCTCCATCTCGAGTCTCTCCGGCTCAGAGTCGTTGAGCTGGCGAGCAAGTTGGAGACCCTCCGACAGAGAAGGGAGGGGGAGGAATTTCTGGACAGTTTTATCCAGAATACAGTCACACCCCAGAGGAAAGCACAGGTTCAGGAAAGGGAGGGTGTGACTGTTAGGGAGTCGGGTAGCGAGGATTTAGGAGAGGTTGAGAAGGAGGTCCCACAGACATTGGTCCTGTCCAACAGGTACGATGTACTCGCTACCTGTGAGGATAAGGAGACAGACTGCGGGAAGGACCGTCACAATGCAGATCAAGGTACCGTGGCTCAGGCTGTCCGGGGGGGTGCGAGAGAGCAGAATAGGAATGTGGTAGTGATAGGGGACTCTATAATTAGGGGATAGATAGCGTCCTCTGCAGCCAAGAACGAGAATCCCGAAGGGTGTGTTGCCGGCCCGGTGCCAGGGTAAGAGATATCTCACGGCAGCTGGAGAGAAACTTGGAAAGGGAGGAGGTAAATCCAGTTGTCGTGGTCCATGTGGGAACAAATGACACAGGTAGGAACAGGGAGGAGTTCCTGTTAAAAGAGTATCAGGAGTTAGGCTCTAAATTAAAAAGCAGGACCTGGATTTTTGCCTGAGCCTCGTGCAAATTGGCACAGAAACAGACTGATCAGGAGAATTAACACGTGGCTAAAGGGCTGGTGTGGGAAAGGGGGATTCCTTTTCATGGGACACTGGCACCAGTACTGGGACAGGAAGGAGCTGTACCGATGGGACGGGCTCCACCTGAACCGGGATGGGATCCGTGTCCTAGCGGAATGGGTAAATAGGGAGGTGGCAAAGGCTTTAAACTAGTTAGATGGGGGGAGGGATCTACAAGAAATGTAACCAGCCTAAACATAAACAAAACAGGAAGAGAGCATAGCAACAAATAAAGTAAGGGAGGACATTGATGGCAAGAGAAAAAATCGTGTTATAGAACAGGAGTCTAAAAATATTGTTAAACATGCATTGTGAGGAACCAGGCATAGTCGGGATTACTGAGACATGACTACAGAAAAATCAGGACTGGGAATTAAACATTGTGGGGTATAACATATTTAGAAAAGATAGAGGGGGAAAGGGGGAGGTGGAGTAGCTGTAATTAGGGATAACATAACAGCAGTAGAAAAAAGTGATGCAGCTATCAGCAAGACAAAAATTGAATCCATATAGATAGAGATAAAAGATAATAAAGGTTCAATCACACCACTAGGTGTAGTCTACAGACCACCTAATAGTGGAAGGGAGGTGGAGGAAGAAATATGCAGACAAATTAGGGAAATGAGTAAAAAACATAGAATAATAATCATGGGGGATTTCAACTACCCCGATATTAATTGGACAGAAGAAGTAGGTAAAGGGAATAAGGGAATGGGGTTCCTACAATGTGTACAGGACTCCTTTCTAAATATGTAAAAAGCCCAACAAGGGAGGATTCGCTATTGGATCTTACAATGGGGAATGAACCAAAGCAGATGAGAGAAGTAAAAAACTGGGGGAACATCTAGGCAATAGTGACCATAATATAATACACTTTAAGATGATAATAGAGAAGGACATAAATATAGACGAAAACCAGGTTAATAGATTGGAGAACAGCTGATTTTGAGGGGCTGAGAATAGAACTGGGGAAAATAAAATGGACAACAATATTGGCAAAAAGATGATGTAGAACAGCAATGGGAAACATTTAAAATGGTGTTCAACCAAGTGCAGGAACAATATATTCCACTAAAGGAAAGAACAAACTAAACACTAATGAGACTCCATGGATGAATGAAGCCACAAGGGAAAAATTGAGGGTAAGGAAAGTGACATACAAGGGAGTGCATGATAAGGGAGAATACAAAGGGATTAGGAGAGAAGTCCAAAATATAATTAGAAGGCAAAGGGGAACTATGAAATTAAATCAAGGAACATGAAACAAAATAGTTAAATATTTTACAGGCCTATCAATAAAAAAGGAAGGTTGGGATGGGAATAGGACCATTAAGGGATAGACAGGATAATATCAGAGGTAACGATAGAGAGATGGGAGAAATATTAATTATTTTGCTTCAGTATTTACCAGGGAAAAAGAGCAGGTGGACATGACATTGGATGATGAGATTACAAATGAGATAAGTACATTTAAAATAAAAAGAAGGGATATATTAAATAAACTAATCAAACTCGGAGAATAAAATCCCTGGTCCGGATGGATTGCATCCACACATTTTAAAAGAATCTAGGGAAGAGATAGCAGAGGCATTACTGCACATATTTAATAATTCGTTAGAAAAAGGTGTAGTGCCAGAGGACTGGTGGATAGCTAACGTAATACCTAGATTTAAGAAGGGGGATAGAACATGTCCAGGGAATTATAGACCAGTCAGCTTAACATCGATGGTAGGAAAAATAATGGAATCCCTACTAAAGGAGAAGATAGAAGAACATCGAGAAACCAAAAATATAGAAACATAAAAACTAGGTGCAGGAGTAGGCCATTCGGCCCTTCGAGCCTGCACCACCATTCAATATGATCATGACTGATCATGCAATTTCAGTACCCCACTCCTGCTTTCTCTCCATACCCCTTGATCCCTTTAGCCGTAAGAGCCACATCTAACTCCCTTTTGAATATATCCAATGAATTGGTCTCAACAACTTTCTGTGGTAGAGAATTCCACAGGTTTACCACTCTCTGGGTGTAAAAGTTTCTCCTCATCTCGGTCCTAAATGGTTTACCCCTTATCCTTAGACTGTGACCCCTGGTTCTGGACTTCCCCAACATTGGGAACATTTTTCCTGCATCTAACCTGTCTAATCCCGTCAGAATTTTATATGTTTCTATGAGATCCCCTCTCATTCTTCTAAATTCCAGTGAATATAAGCCTAGTCGATCCAGTTTTTCTTCATATGTCATAATAATAAAGTCAGCATGGATTTCAAAAGGGAAAGTCTTACTTGACCAACCTCATTGAATTTTTGGAAGAGGTAACAGAGAGAGTAGACAAGGGTAATGCAGTAGATGTAATTTATCTAGATTTTCAAAAGGCCTTCGATAAGGTTCCCCATAATAGACTGATGAACAAGGTCAGAGAATGCGGAGTCAGGGACAAGTAGCAGGATGGTAGCTGGCTGGCTTCGAGACAGAAAGCAGAGAGACGGGTAAAGGGAGCTATTCACAGGGGCAGAAGGTGGGTGGTGGTGTTCCACAAGGATCAGTGCTGGGACCACTGTTGGTCACAATTTACATTAACGATGTAGACTTTGGAATCAAAACACAATTTCTAAATTTGCGGATGAGACTAAATTGGGGGACAGTCAATACTGAGGAGCATTGCAACAAATTACAGGGGGACATTAATAAACTTGCAGAATGGGCATTTAATTGGCAAATGATGTTCAACACAGATAAATGTGAGGGATTACATTTTGGTAGGAAGAATAGGGAGGTCACTTATCACTGGGAGGGTGAGAGTCTGGGTGGGGTAGAGGAACAAAGGGATCTCGCATACAAATACACAAATCACTAAAAGTTGTGACACAGGTTAGCAAGGCCGTAAAAAGCAAACCCAGCACTAGGGTTTATTTCTAGAGGTACAGGATTGAAAAGTAGGGAAGTTATGTTAAACTTGTATCGAACCTTGGTTAGACCACACGGAGCACTGTGTACAGTTCTGGTCACCATATTATAAAAAGGATATAGAGGCACTGGAGAGGGTGCAGAGAAGATTTACAAGGATGATACCAGAAATGCGAGGGTATACATATCAGGAAAGGATGAACAGGCTGCGTCTCTTTTCTCTTGAAAAAAGGCTGAGGGGTGACCTAATAGAGGTCTTTAAAATGATGAAAGGTTTTGATCGAGTGGATACAGAGAGAATGTTTCCACTTGTGGTGAAGAGCATAACCAGAGGCCATCAATATAAGACAGTCACCCAGAAATCCAATGGGGAATTCAGGAGAAACTTCTTTACCCAGAGAGGGGTGAGAATGTGGAGCTCGCTGCCACAGGGAGGGGTTGAGGTGAATAGTATCGATGTATTTAAGGGGAGGCTGGATAAACACATGGGGGAGAAAGGAATAGAAGGATATGTTGATAGAATAAATGAGGAAAGACGGGAGGAGGCTCGAGTGGAGCATGGACTGGTTGGGCGGAATGACCTGTTTCTGGGCCGTATATCCGATGTAATCCAATGTAAAAACCAGGACACTAGGGTGAGGCAGGGTTCAACTTTAACCACGGGTCGGGGAGGTCTCTCCAGCCATGGACACACGAACGCTCAGCATCTCAAACATGGCGACCAGTTTGACTGTGAAACTGTTTGTACTGCTATCCCCCGACCCCCTGCTCTCTGCCCCCTGCCCCCCCCCCCCATCCCCTGCCCCCTGCACCCCCATCCCCATCCCCTGTTCTCTGCTCCCTACCCATTGCTCTCTGCCCCCTGCTGTTGACTGATATCGTGGGCAGAGCTCCACTGACCATCCTTCATTTATGATACTGGGCAGTGAATGTTGGCTGGCTATTCGACAATGATGGGCCTCACAGCTGATCCTTGCTCACTGCCCACAATCAGGCACTTTGCAACGGTCATTAGATCAGCTGGGAAAGCAAGTTGTGAGGAGGACACATAGAATCTGCAAGGGGATATAGACAGGCTAAGTGAGTGGGCAAACATTTGACAGATGGAGTATAATGTGGGAAGATATGACATTATTCACTTTGGTAGGAAGAATAAAAAGACAAATTATTATTTAAATGGGGAGAGATTACAAAATGCTGCAGTACAGAGGGACCTGGAGGTCCTTGTGCATGAAACACAAAGTTAGTCTGCAGGTACAGCAAGTGATCAGGAAGGCAAGTGGAATGTTGGCCTTTATTGCAAGGGGGATAGAGTATAAAAGCAGGGAAGTCCTGCTACAACTGTACAAGGTATTGGTGAGGCCACACCTGGAGTACTGCGTACAGTTTTGGTCTCCGTATTTAAGGAAGGATATACTTGCATTGGAGGCTGTTCAGAGAAGGTTCACTGGGTTGATTCCGGAGATGAGGGAGTTGACTTATGAAGAAAGGTTGAGCAAGTTGGGCCTATACTCATTGGAGATCAGAAGAATGAAAGGTGATCTTATTGAAACATATGATACTGAGGGGACTCGACAAGGTGGATGCAGAGATGATATTTCCCTCGTGGGAGAATCTAGAACCAGGGGTCACAGTCTCGGTATAAGGGGTCGGAACTAGGGGGCATCATTTCAGAATAAGGTGTCGCCCATTTAAAACAGAAATGAGGAGGAATTTCTTCTCTTAGGGTCGTGAAACTGTGGAATGCTGTGCCCCAGAGAGCTAAAGAGGCTGGGTCATTGAATATATTTATAGATTTCTGAACAATAAGGTTGTCAAGGGTTATGGGGAGCGGGTAGGGAAGTGGATTTGATCTTACTGAATGGCGCAGCAGGCTCGAGGGACCAAATGGCTGATTCCTGCTCCTATTTCTTATGTTCTTATTATCTCTCGCCCCTGCATATGTTACCTGAATTGTTGAGTGTTTTCTGTTCTCTGACGAGTCTTGTTGATTGGTGCAATACCTAAATGGTCCACACTGTGGCAGTGCAGCCTCACATTCTGCTGCTGGTGTCTGAATCTGCTGAACTCAAACAATGGAATAAAGAGCCAAGCTCAGAAATCACAGCAAATAATCTCTCGTATAAAGATAGTCCACCTAAAAATATGTTTGGTAAAAGATCCAATGCTTGTCACAGTTTAAAACATTTGTACAATGGAAAGAAAAACAGTCTGTGCACATTCTGCAATGCAGATAATAAAATAATTCATCCCCAGCCCTGCGGCTCCTGACTCTCCCCGAGTGACGGGATCTCCAGTCCCAGCCTTCCCCTGCCCCCAATGTCCCCCCCCCAACCCCCCTCGACCCCAATCCTCCCCGTATCCCTGACCCCCCAATCCCTGACCCGACCCTCTCCCTGCCCCAATGCCCCTCAATCCCCCGAACCCTGACCCCTGACCCTTTATCCCTGACCCCCGATCCTCTCCCCATCCCAACCCCTCCAGTCCCCCCCCTCCCCCACCCCACCTCCCCTCCCCTCTCCCTCCAGCCCACGAGGTGGGGAGTGGGTTTTTGGTCGTTAATAATGTCATTTACTTAATTACACTCATTAAGAATAATTATCTGTGGTTGATTCACTGCCACACCCAGGCTCGGAGAGGGGTCAGGGGTCAGGACCTTCACCCCTGGAGCTCCTGGTCACTGAGACGGCCTGAGCCGGACCTCACTGGACAGGGAGTGACCCCTTCTGGCGGGGGCGGGGGGGGGGGGGGGGGGCTGGGTGTCTTCTGTTGTGTATCCGGGTGCTGAGGAGGTTTGGGGCCATCAGGGTAGTCGTGGGGGGGGAGGGGGTGGTAAGGGACGGCGTCAGGGTTGGCGGGGTGGGGTCAGGGTTGGGGGAGGGGCAGGGCAGGGTCAGGGTTGGGGGAGGGGCAGGGGCGGGGGAGGGAGGGGCCGGGTTGGGGGAGGGCAGGGGCGGGGTTGGAAAGAGGGGCGGGGTTGGGGGGAGGGGCTGGGTTTGGGTAGGGCGGGGTCAGGGTTGGGGGAGGGGCCGGGTTGCGGTAGGGCGGGGTCAGGGTTGGGGGTTCGGGTGGGTAGGGTCAGGGTTGGGGGCGGTCAGGAATTGGTGGAGGGGCAAGGTCAGCGTTCGGGGCAGGTGCAGGGTTGGGGGGGGCGAGGGTCATTGTCAGGGTTGGGGGTTCGGGCGGGGGATTATCCCTGTTCCCCTGTGTTCCCAGGTGCTGAGGACGGGTCTCCAGCCCACCCATAGGGGCTTGTTTCACAGAACAGTAAGGGTTTATGTGCTGTGTGATCTGTGTCAGCACATAAACTCTTACAGTTGAGAGAGGCAAGTCACACAGACACTGCAGCAAAACCAGAAACATCCCAGCGATGGAAGGCCTCGATACAGACACGCGATCCCAGCCGGCAGTACTGGCACTGGAGAAACCGCCTCATCAGCTCACCCAATACTTCAACTTCAGATTGTACAGCAAATATTAGTGATGGTGTAAATCCGACTGTCAGCACCTTCAGGGACTGTACTCCAGGGAGAGTCAGCACCTTCAGGGACTGTACTCCAGGGAGAGTCAGCACCTTCAGGGACTGTACCCCAGGGAGAGTCAGCACCTTCAGGAACTGTACCCCAGGGAGAGTCAGCACCTTCAGGGACTGTACCCCAGGGAGAGTCAGCACCTTCAGGGACTGTACCCCAGGGAGAGTCAGCACCTTCAGGGACTGTACCCCAGGGAGAGTCAGCACCTTCAGGGACTGTACCCCAGGGAGAGTCAACACCTTCAGGGACTGTACCCCAGGGAGAGTCAGTACCTTCAGGAACTATACCCCGGGGAGAGTCAGCACCTTCAGGGAGTGTACCCCAGGGAGAGTCAGCACCTTCAGGGAGTGTACCCCAGGGAGAGTCAGCACCTTCAGGAACTATACCCCGGGGAGAGTCAGCACCTTCAGGGAGTGTACCCCAGGGAGAGTCAGCACCTTCAGGAACTATACCCCGGGGAGAGTCAGCACCTTCAGGGACTGTACCCCAGGGAGAGTCAGCACCTTCAGGGACTGTACCCCAGGGAGAGTCAGCACCTTAAGGGACTGTGGAGGGACCAGGTGCTGACTGAACTATCCCAGCCTGGGCTGCTCAGCAGGTTTGCTGTGGACAGAAGACGAGGGGCGAGATCTGTGGCCACTGATCACTGTTGGGTAATGGGGGCAGTGCCGATTCTCGGTGTTTGTGGTGCGGGTTGGTGGTGACAGTGTTTAAACCACAGTCAGCATCGGCGGGGCGACAGGACCTCAGGGTGGAAACGGTGCTGACCAGAGTCAGCGGGCGAGAGCAGCCACCTTGTGACGCAGGAGATCATCACCAACAATCCTCCACTGATCGAGGCTTCTCATTAACTTACGGTGACAATCCAAGGGCTGGACCCCGGGCCGGGCACTGACCCAGTCCCCAGGCTGGACCCCGGGCCGGGCACTGACCCAGTCCCCAGGCTGGACCCCGGGCCGGACACTGACCCAGTCCCCAGGCTGGACCCCGGGCCGGGCACTGACCCAGTCCCCAGGCTGGACCCCGGGCCGGACACTGACCCAGTCCCCAGGCTGGACCCCGGGCCGGGCACTGACCCAGTCCCCAGGCTGGACCCCAGGCCGGACACTGACCCAGTCCCCAGGCTGGACCCCGGGCCGGACACTGACCCAGTCCCCAGGCTGGACCCCAGGCCGGACACTGACCCAGTCCCCAGGCTGGACCCCGGGCCGGACACTGACCCAGTCCCCAGGCTGGACCCCGGGCCGGGCACTGACCCAGTCCCCAGGCTGGACCCCGGGCCGGACACTGACCCAGTCCCCAGGCTGGACCCCGGGCCGGACACTGACCCAGTCCCCAGGCTGGACCCCGGACCGGACACTGACCCAGTCCCCAGGCTGGACCCCGGGCCGGACACTGACCCAGTCCCCAGGCTGGACCCCGGGCCGGACACTGACCCAGTCCCCAGGCTGGACCCCGGGCCGGGCACTGACCCAGTTCCCAGGCTGGACCCCGGGCCGGACACTGACCCAGTCCCCAGGCTGGACCCCGGGCCGGGCACTGACCCAGTCCCCAGGCTGGACCCCGGGCCGGGCACTGACCCAGTCCCCAGGCTGGACCCCGGGCCGGGCACTGACCCAGTCCCCAGGCTGGACCCCGGGCCGGGCACTGACCCAGTCCCCAGGCTGGACCCCGGGCCGGACACTGACCCAGTCCCCAGGCTGGACCCCGGGCCGGACACTGACCCAGTCCCCAGGCTGGACCCCGGGCCCCTCTTTCTCCCCATTAGCCGTTAGAACATAAGAACATAAGAAATAGGAGCAGGAGTAGGCCATTCGGCCCCTCGAGCCTGCTCCGCCATTTAATAAGATCATGGCTGATCTGATCATGGACTCAGCTCCACTTCCCTGCCCGCTCCCCATAACCCTTCACTCCCTTATCGCTCAAAAATCTGTCTATCTCCACCGTAAATATATTCAATGACCCAGCCTCCACAGCTCTGTGGGGCAGAGAATTCCGCAGATTTACAACCCTCTGAGAGAAGAAATTCCTCCTCATCTCAGTTTTAAATGGGCGGCTCCTTATTCTGAAACTATGTCCCCTAGTTTTAGTTTCCCCTATGAGTGGAAATATCCTCTCTGCATCCACCTTTTCGAGCCCCCTCATTGGGCCCAAGTTTCCACGTGATTTGCACCTGATTTTTAGGAGCAACTGGTGGAGAACGGACTATCTTAGAAATCGCAATTCTCCACATTTTTTTTTTTCTGCAGTTCTAGTCAGGTAGAACAGTTTCACTTTGGAACAGAATTTTTTCTTCAAAAGGGGGCGTGTCCGGCCACTGACGCCTGATTTCAAAGTTTCCACAGTGAAAACGTACTCCAAACTAACTTAGAATGGAGCAAGTGAAGATTTTTGTAGAACTGAAAAAGCCTTGTCTACACATTAAAAAATCAGGCGCAGGTTACAAATTAGGCGTCCAGAACGAGGTGGGGGGGGGGGGGGGAAGTCATTAAATTCTATAATAAATCCTTATTTATACTTATACAAATATTATACAAATAAATCCAACCTGAATAAAAATTTATAAGCAAAGAAAAGATTAAATAAACCATCTTCCTACCTGTGTGAAAGTGCTTCAGGCAGGGAGAATGCTGCAAGAAGCCTCAGTGCTGATGGCAATGTGCTTTTATTAAAAAATGTTCAAAAATTAAACAGCTACAAAGAACTACAAAAATGGCCGAGTGCCAATGTTTCCTTCACACTGAGCATGTGCGAACGCTCCAACGCGCACGCGCAGGGTTGCCGGCAGGAAAAAAACTAATTTAAATGGTACCCGCCCCCTCCCACTTACAAAATCGGCGCGAGTGTAGGCTCCGCCCCCCTGGGCGCCGCGCCAGGCAGACATGGAGCTGCAGGGCGCTCCAGAATCGCGCGCTTTTTTTCCGGCGCCGTTTTCGACGCGAAAAACGGGCACCCAGCTTGGAGAGGCACCCGTTGTTTATCGTGTGGAAACTTGGGGCCATTATCTTCTATGTTTTGATACGATCACCTCTCATTCTTCTGAACTCCAATGAGTATAGGCCCAACCTACTCAACCTATCTTCATAAGTCAACCCCCTCATCTCCGGAATCAACCGAGTGAACCTTCTCTGAACAGCCTTCAATGCAAGTATATCCTTCCTTAAATACAGAGACCAAAACTGTACGCAGTACTCCAGGTGTGACCTCACCAACACCTTGTACAGTTGTAGCAGGACTTCTCTGCTTTTATACTCTATCCCCCT
>NW_027253057.1:0-18348 GCF_044704955.1 Pristiophorus japonicus | reverse complement strand
GGAGGGAGAAGAGCAGGGGGAGGGAGAAGAGCAGGGGGAGGGAGAAGAGCAGGGGGAGGGAGAAGAGCAGGGGGAGGGAGAAGAGCAGGGGGAGGGAGAAGAGCAGGGGGAGGGAGAAGAGCAGGGGGAGGGAGAAGAGCAGGGGGAGGGAGAAGAGCAGGGGGAGGGAGAAGAGCAGGGGGAGGGAGAAGAGCAGGGGGAGGGAGAAGAGCAGGGGGAGGGAGAAGAGCAGGGGGAGGGAGAAGAGCAGGGGGAGGGAGAAGAGCAGGGGGAGGGAGAAGAGCAGGGGGAGGGAGAAGAGCAGGGGGAGGGAGAAGGAGCAGGGGGAGGGAGAAGAGCAGGGGGAGAGGGAGGAGGGGAGGGAGGAGGGGAGGGAGGAGGGGAGGGAGGAGGGGAGGGAGGAGGGGAGGGAGGGTGAGAAGGGTGAGGGGAGGAAGAGGAGAAAGGGAGGGAGAGGAGGGGGAAAAAAGGGGGAGGGGAAGGGAGGGAGAGGGGAAGGGAGGGAGAGGGGAAGGGAGAGAGAGGGGAGAGGGAGGGAAAGGACGGGGAGGGAAGGAGGAGGGGGAGGGAGGGGGGGAGGGAGGGAGGGAGGGAGGGAGGGAGGGAGGGAGGAGGGAGAGGAGGGGGATGGAGGGAAATGAGGGGGGAGGGAGAGGAGGGGAGGGAGGGAGAGGAGGGGGAGGAAGGGAAAGGAGGGGGAGGAAGGGAGAGGAGGAGAGAGACATACGAGGGGAGGGGAGGGAGGAAGAGGACGGGAAGAGGAGGAGGGGGAGAGAGAGAGTGAGGGAGAGAGAGAGGGAGAGAGAGAGAGGGAGAGAGAGAGAGGGAGAGAGAGAGAGGGAGAGAGAGAGGGAGGGAGAGGAGGGGGAGAGAGGGAGAGGAGGCAGGAGCGTGGGGAGGCAGGAGCGTGGGGAGGGAGGAGCGTGGGGAGGGAGGAGCGCGGGGAGGGAGGAGCGCGGGGAGGGAGGAGCGCGGGGAGGGAGGAGCGCGGGGAGGGAGGAGGAGCGCGGGGAGGGAGGAGGAGCGCGTGGGGAGGGAGGAGGAGCGCGTGGGGAGGGAGGAGGAGCGCGTGGGGAGGGAGGAGGAGCGCGTGGGGAGGGAGGAGGAGCGCGTGGGGAGGGAGGAGGAGCGCGTGGGGAGGGAGGAGGAGCGCGTGGGGAGGGAGGAGGAGCGCGTGGGGAGGGAGGAGGAGCGCGTGGGGAGGGAGGAGGAGCGCGTGGGGAGGGAGGAGGAGCGCGTGGGGAGGGAGGAGGAGCGCGTGGGGAGGGAGGAGGAGCGCGTGGGGAGGGAGGAGGAGCGCGTGGGGGGGGGGAGGAGGAGCGCGTGGGGGGGGGTAGGAGGAGCGCGTGGGGGGGGGGTAGGAGGAGCGCGTGGGGGGGGTAGGAGGAGCGGGGGGGGATAGGAGGAGCGGGGGGGGATAGGAGGAGCGGGGGGGGATAGGAGGAGCGGGGGGGGATAGGAGGAGCGGGGGGGGAATAGCAGGAGCGGGGGGGGAATAGCAGGAGCGGGGGGGGAATAGCAGGAGCGGGGGGGGAATAGCAGGAGCTGGGGGGGAATAGCAGGAGCTGGGGGGGAATAGCAGGAGCGGGAGGGGAATAGCAGGAGCGGGAGGGGAATAGCAGGAGCGGGGGGGGGAATAGCAGGAGCGGGGGGGGAATAGCAAGAGCGGGGGGGGAATAGCAGGAGCGGGGGGGGAATAGCAGGAGCGGGGGGGGAATAGAAGGAGCGGGGGGGGAATAGAAGGAGCGGGGGGGGAATAGAAGGAGTGGGGCAGGGAAGAGAGGGGTTTTGGGGGGGGGGGGGGGGAAGAGGAGGAAAGAGGAGGAGTGGGAAAGAGAGGAGGAAAGAGGAGGAGTGGGAAAGAGAGGAGGAAAGAGGAGGAGTGGGGGAGGCGGGAAGCGAGTGTGGGGGGCGGGAAGCGAGTGTGGGGGGCGGGAAGCGAGTGGGGGGCGGGAAGCGAGTGGGGGGCGGGAAGCGAGTGGGGGACGGGAAGCGAGTGGGGGGCGGGAAGCGAGTGGGGGGCGGGAAGCGAGTGGGGGGCGGGAAGCGAGTGGGGGGCGGGAAGCGAGTGGGGGGCGGGAAGCGAGTGGGGGGCGGGAAGCGAGTGGGGGGCGGGAAGCGAGTGGGGGGCGGGAAGCGAGAGGGGGGCGGGAAGAGAGAGGGGGGCGGGAAGAGAGAGGGGGGCGGGAAGAGAGAGGGGGCGGGAAGAGAGTGGGGGGCGGGAAGCGAGTGGGGGGCGGGAAGCGAGTGGGGGGCGGGAAGCGAGTGGGGGGCGGGAAGCGAGTGGGGGGCGGGAAGCGAGTGGGGGGCGGGAAGCGAGTGGGGGGCGGGAAGCGAGTGGGGGGCGGGAAGCGAGTGGGGGGCGGGAAGCGAGTGGGGGGCGGGAAGCGAGTGGGGGGCGGGAAGCGAGTGGGGGGCGGGAAGCGAGTGGGGGGCGGGAAGCGAGTGGGGGGCGGGAAGCGAGTGGGGGGCGGGAAGCGAGTGGGGGGCGGGAAGCGAGTGGGGGGCGGGAAGCGAGTGGGGGGCGGGAAGCGAGTGGGGGGCGGGAAGCGAGTGGGGGGCGGGAAGCGAGTGGGGGGCGGGAAGCGAGTGGGGGGCGGGAAGCGAGTGGGGGGCGGGAAGCGAGTGGGGGGCGGGAAGCGAGTGGGGGGCGGGAAGCGAGTGGGGGGCGGGAAGCGAGTGGGGGGCGGGAAGCGAGTGGGGGGCGGGAAGCGAGTGGGGGGCGGGAAGCGAGTGGGGGGCGGGAAGCGAGTGGGGGGCGGGAAGCGAGTGGGGGGCGGGAAGCGAGTGGGGGGCGGGAAGCGAGTGGGGGGCGGGAAGCGAGTGGGGGGCGGGAAGCGAGTGGGGGGCGGGAAGCGAGTGGGGGGCGGGAAGCGAGTGGGGGGCGGGAAGCGAGTGGGGGGCGGGAAGCGAGTGGGGGGCGGGAAGCGAGTGGGGGGCGGGAAGCGAGTGGGGGGCGGGAAGCGAGTGGGGGGCGGGAAGCGAGTGGGGGGCGGGAAGCGAGTGGGGGGCGGGAAGCGAGTGGGGGGCGGGAAGCGAGTGGGGGGCGGGAAGCGAGTGGGGGGCGGGAAGCGAGTGGGGGGCGGGAAGCGAGTGGGGGGCGGGAAGCGAGTGGGGGGCGGGAAGCGAGTGGGGGGCGGGAAGCGAGTGGGGGGCGGGAAGCGAGTGGGGGGCGGGAAGCGAGTGGGGGGCGGGAAGCGAGTGGGGGGCGGGAAGCGAGTGGGGGGCGGGAAGCGAGTGGGGGGCGGGAAGCGAGTGGGGGGGCGGGAAGAGAGTGGGGGGGCGGGAAGAGAGTGGGGGGGCGGGAAGAGAGTGGGGGGGCGGGAAGAGAGTGGGGGGGCGGGAAGAGAGTGGGGGGGCGGGAAGAGAGTGGGGGGGCGGGAAGAGAGTGGGGGGGCGGGAAGCGAGTGGGGGGCGGGAAGCGAGTGGGGGGCGGGAAGCGAGTGGGGGGCGGGAAGCGAGTGGGGGGCGGGAAGCGAGTGGGGGGCGGGAAGCGAGTGGGGGGCGGGAAGCGAGTGGGGGGCGGGAAGCGAGTGGGGGGCGGGAAGCGAGTGGGGGGCGGGAAGCGAGTGGGGGGCGGGAAGCGAGTGGGGGGCGGGAAGCGAGTGGGGGGCGGGAAGCGAGTGGGGGGCGGGAAGCGAGTGGGGGGCGGGAAGCGAGTGGGGGGCGGGAAGCGAGTGGGGGGCGGGAAGCGAGTGGGGGGCGGGAAGCGAGTGGGGGGCGGGAAGCGAGTGGGGGGCGGGAAGCGAGTGGGGGGCGGGAAGCGAGTGGGGGGCGGGAAGCGAGTGGGGGGCGGGAAGCGAGTGGGGGGCGGGAAGCGAGTGGGGGGCGGGAAGCGAGTGGGGGGCGGGAAGCGAGTGGGGGGCGGGAAGCGAGTGGGGGGCGGGAAGCGAGTGGGGGGCGGGAAGCGAGTGGGGGGCGGGAAGCGAGTGGGGGGCGGGAAGCGAGTGGGGGGCGGGAAGCGAGTGGGGGGCGGGAAGCGAGTGGGGGGCGGGAAGCGAGTGGGGGGCGGGAAGCGAGTGGGGGGCGGGAAGCGAGTGGGGGGCGGGAAGCGAGTGGGGGGCGGGAAGCGAGTGGGGGGCGGGAAGCGAGTGGGGGGCGGGAAGCGAGTGGGGGGCGGGAAGCGAGTGGGGGGCGGGAAGCGAGTGGGGGGCGGGAAGCGAGTGGGGGGCGGGAAGCGAGTGGGGGGCGGGAAGCGAGTGGGGGGCGGGAAGCGAGTGGGGGGCGGGAAGCGAGTGGGGGGCGGGAAGCGAGTGGGGGGCGGGAAGCGAGTGGGGGGCGGGAAGCGAGTGGGGGGCGGGAAGCGAGTGGGGGGCGGGAAGCGAGTGGGGGGCGGGAAGCGAGTGGGGGGCGGGAAGCGAGTGGGGGGCGGGAAGCGAGTGGGGGGCGGGAAGCGAGTGGGGGGCGGGAAGCGAGTGGGGGGCGGGAAGCGAGTGGGGGGCGGGAAGCGAGTGGGGGGCGGGAAGCGAGTGGGGGGCGGGAAGCGAGTGGGGGGCGGGAAGCGAGTGGGGGGCGGGAAGCGAGTGGGGGGCGGGAAGCGAGTGGGGGGCGGGAAGCGAGTGGGGGGCGGGAAGCGAGTGGGGGGCGGGAAGCGAGTGGGGGGCGGGAAGCGAGTGGGGGGCGGGAAGCGAGTGGGGGGCGGGAAGCGAGTGGGGGGCGGGAAGCGAGTGGGGGGCGGGAAGCGAGTGGGGGGCGGGAAGCGAGTGGGGGGCGGGAAGCGAGTGGGGGGCGGGAAGAGAGTGGGGGGCGGGAAGAGAGTGGGGGGCGGGAAGAGAGTGGGGGGCGGGAAGAGAGTGGGGGGCGGGAAGAGAGTGGGGGGCGGGAAGAGAGTGGGGGGCGGGAAGAGAGTGGGGGGCGGGAAGAGAGTGGGGGGCGGGAAGAGAGTGGGGGGCGGGAAGAGAGTGGGGGGCGGGAAGAGAGTGGGGGGCGGGAAGAGAGTGGGGGGCGGGAAGAGAGTGGGGGGCGGGAAGAGAGTGGGGGGCGGGAAGAGAGTGGGGGGCGGGAAGAGAGTGGGGGGCGGGAAGAGAGTGGGGGGCGGGAAGAGAGTGGGGGGCGGGAAGAGAGTGGGGGGCGGGAAGAGAGTGGGGAGGGGAAGAGGAGGAGGTGGGGGGGAGAGGGGAGGAGGGAGACGCTGAATGGGCCCCGCCGATGCCTGGCCGTCGAAGCCTTCAGGCGGGGCCCGCCCCCAGTAAGATGCCAGGCGGGCGGGCCCCGCCGCCGACGTGGGGGTGGGGGTGTAGCAGGAGCTGAATGGGAGGGAGAGTGGGGGGCAGGTGCTTAACGGGGAGCCCATTCGGCCAGGGCTCGGGGCTGCGTGCTTCGGGCCCCTCCCATGCAGCCTCGGGGGCAAAGAGCTATTGCACATGCGCGCACACTCTAGCGTGCATGTGCAGAGATCCCAGCACTGTTTTCAGCGCAGGGACCTGGCTCCGCCACCGACCCCTTGTGGTGCGCCACGCCGAGCACAAAGACGTTCCGAGAAGCTCGCAGAATCACAAGGTAAGTTTTTGGCGCCCTTTTTATTCCAGAAAATCACCGCACCTACAGAGGGCGGAAACTTGGGCCCTAAATGTGGTTACTTTCCAAGGTTTAGAAACATTTAGTAAATCCATTTAAATATAAATGTAATCACTGCAAATATATTTTCTATCACAAAAGTTGAAAAAGCCTTTTGTATTCTTTATACTTGTTGTCCCTACAGTCTGCAGCATATATAAATATTGCTAAGCTTTTGGAGAACATGCCACAGATAAGAACATTACGTAGGGCTAGAAATTCAGGTTTTACCGATTTCGCCCATTTTTGGGTGATAATTGCGGCGGAATTTTCTTTTTGCTGCCGGAGTACTGTTATCGCCCGACCTAGCAAAATTCAGCAAATGGCGACCGGCAACAGCAATAGCGATAAATCCGGCGTTGCACAACTGAATTTGTGTGCTGGAGCCGAAATTTGAGATCGAAAAAAAAACGGGCCTTTTGCGCATATACAACATTTTTTTCTCCGATTTTTTTTTGGTTGCCATTTTTTTCTTCTTCCTGCGCTTCTGGTCATCTGTCAGGGAGCTCCTGTGCATGTGCAGTCCAACCAGGGCTGAATCTGACATTTTCAGATAGCAGGCACGGTGGAAGGAGGAGATGGGAGCAAGCAGAGAGTGAAAAATTCAGTAATGAGGCAAATGAGGCCCTTCTCACAGCTGTGAAGAGGGGATGGGGGGATTTAAATAGGAGGGGTGCAAGTAAACCCCTCCCAGCGGCTCTTGGGCATCTTTGGACCAGCATTTCTGAGGAGGTGTCTTCCGTGGACGACATCAGAAGGATCTCCACCCAGTGCCACAAGAGGTTCAATGACCATAGCAGGATCGTCAGAGTAAGTCATATTTTTCTTGACACACTCCTTCATTACTTAAAATTATAAATCTGACGTATGTTGGTATAGTTAGGCTTAGTGTTGCACCTTATTTGTCATGAATGATCTTTACACATTATTAAGACCGCGTTCTGAGATCTTAAAAGGTGTTTCTGCACTTCGATATCTTCCTCATGAACCATGTACAACTTCCAGGGCCATTAAACAAAGGACTGTATTAAATACTCACAGTGCTTTGATGGCTATTTGTGTGTGCCACAAGAGCAGAAGGGCACTCTGGTAACCATTCCCATTGTCATCTTTGCAGGGAAAGATATCCCACAACCGCCGGGAGCAGTGACAGACAGGCAGTGGTACACCCAGAACATGCATCTGACAGACCTGGAGGAAAGAGTGGCTGGTCTGATCGATGAGTGCGTACAATGCAGCAGTCACCTGGAGAATGCAGCGAAGTGTAGTGTACGGCGAGATGGAGCAGGTGATCCCTGCTGATTCCTGAAAGGAGCCGGAGGCATAGAAGGCAAGTGCTGCAGTCACCTTCACCTCGATGGGCAGTGTAGTCTTGTTGCTGCTGGTTGGCTGTCGGTCTGCCTTTATGAGCTGGCATATCTCCGTGATCACCTCTTTTCAGGAGTGCAGCCTTCTCATGCACTGTGCCTCAGAGTGCTGCAGGTATGAGCACTGTTCCCTGTAAACACGGGGTGGGGGGGGGAGTAATGCCTCCTCCCCATACCTTTGCGAGTTGATTATGCTCAAAATGCTCATCAATAAGCCTCACTTCCAGCTTGGCGCTGCATACAAAAAGCAGCCAGGAATAATGGCTGACATAGTATAGCCCACATTTTTTTTTTTAAATGTCCTTAAATACCCTTTAAAACAAACTGTAAACTTACCTAAAACTTTACTGTTTAAACCGCAGCTTTCCTTCTCCAAATCCTTTGATGTCGTGAACTCGTGCTCAGTTTTCAAGATGGCGTCGTTAGCGCCAGGTGCACCCTGGGTCCGACTGTTTTTTTTCCAGGCGGGCGATATCGAATTTACTGCCTGCGGCGAAAGCGCAGCGCTGCACGCCGATTAACGTCATAAAAACGCTTAAAAAAAAATCAGGCGGGCGATAACTTTTAGCGCAGGCGCAAAACCACTGCCAAAATTTCTGCCTGTGCGCAAAATGTTGTGTGACTCGTTGAGCGCCAAAATAAAAAATCACTTCGCCCTGTCGGAAAAACAATTTCTAGACCTATACCTCAAACTAAAAGGAAAGAAAGAGAACAGACAAGGCTGAATTAAAATTAAAATAGGCGCCTTCGTACTTCTTTGCTTAGAAGTGGAAATGTTTGTAAACTTCTTGAAAGCTACTTTGAGGAGACTTGTACTGTACCAAACCATTTTAAATTGTAGAACAAGCCAAATTCATACTGGGATATAGCAATGACATAAGCTTTGTTGTGACTATCAGACGTTCTACTTCAACATATTGTTGGCTAGAATATTCTTATCTGCATTCAGTTCTCCCAAAAGCTAAATATTACTTGTATAGTATATGTTGTTTACTGCAAAATACAGGTGTTCACCAGTCTAAATCACACAAGTACAGAATCATGTGGTTGTGTTTAGACACAAATAGAAATGCAAAAATTGGATACCTGATGGTATTGGTGGGGGTTGGGGAGGAAGCAGAATGTTAATCTTGCTGTAGTTAGTAGCAGATGCAGGGACAAAACCTGTGTCTTTCATACCATACAGTTTGGATTCTTTAGACAAAGTTCTTGGCAAAGATGATCCTCTGGAAGTGTTTGGAGAATCTGTCTTTAGTGTTTTGGAGTTGTAATGTAACTGTTAAAACAAAGTTATAATTACCAGCAATGTTTTATTTAAACTGAAACCCGTACAAAATTAGCAATGTAGTCATCAAAATGTCAGGTGCAGAACCAAAGAAACAAATTCACTGAAACTGTACAACACGTAGTAGCGAGTTTCTGTATGTTTATTCCCTGCAATAATAGCACTGCAAATTTGTTTACTTTCTTCAGAATTCTGTCAGTGGTCCCCTGATGTTACTAAGTAGTACAGTATAACCAACAGCACAGTATGTTAAACATTGAGACAGTATACCATTGCACTCCTGACCTCCCTACACCTGCAAAGTGGCCTAAAAATTGTTGGTTCAATAAAGCTAGCTGCATGCAAGTACATTTTTAAAATGTAACTCATCATAGGCAGTCCCTCAGAATCGAGGAAGACTTGCTTCCACTCTTAACATGAGTTCTTAGGTGGCTGTACAGTCCAATACGAGAACCACAGTTTCTGTCACAGGTGGGACAGATAGTCGTTGAGGGAAGGGGTGGGTGGGTGGGGCTGGTTTGCCGCACGCTCTTTCTGCTGCCCGCGCTTGATTTCTGCATGCTCTCGGCGACGAGACTCAAGGTGCTCAGCCCCTTCCCGGATGCACTTCCTCCACTTAGGGTGGTCTTTGGCCAGGGACTCCCAGGTGTCAGTGGGGATGTTGCACTTTTTCAGGGAGGCTTTGAGAGTGTCCTTGTAACGTTTCCGCTGCCCACCTTTGGCTCGTTTGCTGTGAAGGAGTTCCGAGTAGAGCGCTTGCTTTGGGAGTCTCGTGTCTGGCATGCGGACAATGTGGGCTTGCCCAGCGGAGTTGATCAAGTGTGGTCAGTGCTTCAATTATGGGGATGTTGGCCTGGTCGAAGACGCTAACGTTGGTGCGTCTGCCCTCCCAGAGAATTTGTAGGATCTTGCAGAGGCATTGTTGGTGGTATTTCTCCAGCAACTTGATGGGTCTACTGTACATGGTCCATGTCTCTGAGCCATACAGGAGGGCGGGTATTACTACAGCCCTGTATACCATGAGCTTAGTGACAGTTTTGAGAACCTGGACTTCAAACACTCTTTTCCTCAGGTGGCCGAAGGCTGCACCGGCGCACTGGAGGCAGTGTTGGATCTCGTCGTCGGTGCCTGCTCTTGTTGATGGGAGGCTCCCAAGATAAGGGAAGTGGTCCATGTTGTCCAGAGCCGTGCCGTGGATCTTGATGACTGGGGGGCAGTGCTGTGCGGCGGGATCAGGCTGGTGGAGGACCTTTGTCTTACTGATGTTTAGCGAAAGGCCCATGCTTTCGTACGCTTCGGTAAACACGTCGACTATGTCCTGGAGTTCAGCCTCTGTATGTGCGCAGACGCAGGCATCATCCGCGTACTGTAACCCTGCTTGACTCAGGTCCGGACGTGAATTAGGTCTGTGATGGATCCGTTGGTAAGGATCACGGCCTGCATGTCGTCGTGGAGCAGGCGGAGGATACTCTGAACCCCAGTGGGCCACTGACCCTCCCAATGCCTGCCCCCAACCAAAATGTAACTACGTTTATAATAAATAGAGCTATATTTTTAATGAGAACTAAATCAGATTTCTAATGGATATGCCTTTAAAAAAAATGTGCAAAGGTTTCAATGAAAGTGCCTATATACAAGGTAAAGCAATGACAATGTAATATTATGATCAAAGATGACATCATATTGCAAATTTAAAAAGAAAAATGATTTAATATCAAGCATCAACTAGGTTTTTAAAAAAGAGCAAACAATTCTTATTTCTTCAACAATAGGCACAATTTATAAACTTTCCTTTATTATAAAGATGCACTTATTACCTTTACATCTACTCCTGGAATGTAAAAAACTGTGGTTTCAAATTCTGTAGTCTTGGTCTGAAGGGTATGTGGCACTTTTTTCCCACTGACTAAATGTGCACTTGATGGATAATTCTGATGAGGTTTTTTCTTCTTCGGTGGAGTATCCTGATCCAAATTTTTTAAACTCTTCTCAATATTCCTGTACAGAAATACAAATTATTTTAGCCATTGCTCATTACAGAGTTCTAAACTGCACATGTAAATTTTAAACAATTAAAATTAAGTAGCACTTAAACATTTCTACCGTAATATCGAACTACCTGCCAATTAGGATTTCAACCCAGTTTTAATATGGAGTATCCAAAAAACAAATTAATCCGTTGTTTTTGATCTTGTGCATTTCTGCATGTCCAAAAACAAAAGTTTCTTCATAGAGCTAATAAAATTCTAGTATTAATTTGCTGTAATAATTCTCGTGATAATTAATTTGCATGATTTCATCAAGCTCATCCAACAACACTGTAGCCTCATAGCCCTGAGCATCAGGTGTAATTAATGCAACTCATGTTAATGATTATTTTTCATAAGATGAAACATTACTAATATTTCATTTTTCTCTTCAATTTCACCAATTGAACTTTTGCTAACAGAGCATCTGTTTTAAGTAATTATTGCACTAGTTAGGACTAGATTAAAAGCTCTCCATTTTGAGTACTTACTGATGTTGCTGTGAATTGGTCGGAATCATAAATTATTAGAATATAGGCGAGAACTTGGCAGATTTATCGCACGAATTAACTATTCACATTTAGGTGAAAGCTGTGGGAGTTCAGCCACAAGTGCAGCGAAGAGAAAGAGCTGAGGAGAAAGAAAACAGCAAGCCAACTCGGCTCAACCATGCAGTTCATTGCTGGTTTAAGTGGCAGCAGATATCCCAGATGATGTTGACGTGACGTTGAAAACAATAAGAGCTCAATGGGTAGGATAACAATTTTCATGTTTCTATTGGTTGGTTATGGCAATTGAAGATTTCAAAGGAAAACAAATCCAATGATAAAGCTGTAGCTTTCCCAAATTAGTGCACATAATTTTCCTCAGTGATTATTTCCCTCATTAGATTTATAATGATGATGAATTGGACAGTCCTTCAAGTGCCCCCCCAGATCAATCACGCGCTACAAAGAATGAGAAGACAATCATCACCAATATACACCATAAAGGAATTTCTAAAGATACCAGCAATCCTCAGCCATCCATCCCTCAGGATGTGACTGATCCAATGACAATATTAAGAATCGCCAGCTTTATCAACTTTTACCATTCACACGCTACCAGAATAAAAAAAATAGCAGTATGTGAATTTTTTTACACTGTTGCGGAACTTACTATACAATTCACTAAAGAATACTTTATTATAACAGATATTTGACGTCCCCGCTAGTTATTAGTGTACTTCTCAATTTTCTGGTGCTACAACTAATTTACCACAAAGGGCAACTAAACACCATTATAGTTGTAACTTGGCAACAATCAGGCAAAAATGGATGCCAATCCAAAGGTGGAAATATTCGGAAGGGTGACTGAATGCTTGGTAAAAGAGGTGGGGTGAAGGGAGGGAGGGATGTACAAGATGCCAGAGTCAGATGAACAGGGAGTTCTGTGGGGTAGAGGAAGTCACCTTTTTTGCCAAGACTCCTAAGCTTCTCCAAACAATGGTCCAGAAACTGCGGTCGGAGGCTTCCCGCGGGCAGATGCCTCTGACATGAAAAATTTCTATGGATTTCTTGGTGGCCCTGAGCCTCTACACAAGGCTGGTATAGAGGCCCCCGTATTCCAGGCACGTAAGTGCTTCGCACACGTCCCTGGGATCACGTGGGCCGATTCAACCAACCGAAATTGGGATATTCCCATTCCATATGTACGGAATCACCATAAGTATGAATGGGAATACCCCCCAAAATATTTTTTTTTAAATCACATTTAAAATTAATCAAAATGGAATTTAATTAATTATTTAAAACAAAATGTTTATTTTTTGAAAAATAAATTTACATATTTTAAAGGGTCTAAAAATAAACTTACTTTATTTAACAGGATTTTAAATGTTGAAATTTTTTTATTTGCTGTCCATTAAAAGTCTTAAGCTGATAGCCTCCTTTTATCAGTAGTAAAAATTTCAAGGGCATTCACTGGGCATCCTTTACTTCGGGATGCGTGCGATCTGTCAAGAGGATTCTTGACAGATTGCAAGTTCCAGGTTGAGGCACATGTGCTTCGCATAACTAAACCCGGAACTTTTGGGGCCCCTACACATAGGGGCCGTGAAATCACGGACATTAAATTGTTCGGTTTCCTGTACTCTTTTTAAATACGAATTATTTACGTTTAGTTTACCTATCACTATTCACAAAAATTCAACATACTGTTTTCCCATCATTCTTTGACTTTACAGCTGTATTATCAGCAATTTGAAAATTACAATAGTAAGATAACTGAAGGAGAAAGAACAACTTTTATAACAAAACTGCATAAAATGTAGATGATGTGCTTCTGCTGCTCTTAATTATATATAATTATATTAATACAGTATTCTTAGTTATGTAATTAGCTTTTTGCAGGCTGCGTGGCAGTGTTTCTCCACACATCAGGCTCATAGTCCCTGCCTAGCTAATTCCGTTTTGCTGTTCACATCCGCAGCTAACTTTAGAATTCATCCTCACCAGCTTGTTCACCATCTTTCTTCCATCAGATTTCTCACTATTTTTTTTTTTTTCCCCTTGCCCAACATCCTTCACTCAACACATTTGGCAAACCTCTAGCTACCCGATTTATTCCCTAAATTCCCTTATTCACTAAACTCTGCCATCTGTGGCCCCTCTTTCAACCACTAAGCCCAGTCTCTGGAACTCTCTCTTCAAATCCCTGTTTTGCCCACTCCCTTCCTGTTTTGAAAACCTCTTTCTGTTACTAGGCATTAGAATCATAGAATAGTTACAGCACAGGAGGGCCATTCAGCCCGTCGAGCCCATGCTGGCCTCTGCAAGAGCACTTCAGCTAGTCCCACTCTCCTGCAGCCCTCCAAATTTTTTTATCTTTCAGGTACTTATCCAACTCCCTCTTCAAAGCCGTGATTGAATCTGCCTCCACCATGCGTTCAGACTGTGTATTCTGTGGGAGTGCAAGTCTGCATTTCTGAAACTCTTTGCTTCGGCGCAGTCTGGAGAAATCAAAAGGGTTAAAAGTTGGAAGATTCAAGATTGGATTAAAACAGGCTGCTTGATGATCTGTATGTTGAGTGTAACTTGTTACTATGCAAATAATAATCTATGCATGGAATCAAAGAAACTCCTCTGCTGATCATCTGAGTTATGTATAGTAATTCATGATATTGTCAGTATTTGAGTGTATCTTGTTACGGTGCAAATAATAATCTGATGACATCGTCTGTATGGTAAACAATCTGGTTTGTGTATAGTAATTCAGAAAGCAGTTAGCCATGATTTCAGGACAATGCCATATTTCATCAAGATCCACGGCGCGGCCCTGGACAACATGGACCATTTCCCATACCTCGGGAGCCTCTTAACAAAAGAAGACATTGATGAGGAGATTCAACACTGCCTCCAGTGCGCCAGCGCAGCCTTCGGCCGTCTGAGGAAAAAAGTGTTCGAAGACCAGGCCCTCAAATCTACCACCAAGCTCATGGTCTACAGGACTGTAGTAATAGCCACCCTCCTGTATGGCTGAGAGACATAGACCATGTACAGTAGACGTCTCAAGTTGCTGGAGAAATACCACCAACGATGCCTCCGCAAGATCCTACAATTCCTCTGGGAGGACAGACACACCAACATTAGCATCCTCGACCAGGCCAACATCCCCAGCATTAAAGCACTGACCACACTTGATCAGCTCCGCTGGGCAAGCCACACTGTCTGCATGCCAGACACGAGACTCCCAAAGCAAGCGCTCTATTCGGAACTCCTTCATGGCAAATGAGCCAAAGTTGGACAGAGGAAACGTTACAAGGACACCCTCAAAGCCTCCCTGATATAGTGCAACATCCCCACCGACACTTGGGAGTCCCTGGCCAAAGACCGCCCTAAATGGAGGAAGTGCATCCGGCGAGTTTCATCGCCAAGTGCATGCAGAAAACAAGCACAGGCAGCGGAAAGAAGGTGCGGCAAACCTGTCCCACCCTCCCTTACCCTCAACAACTGTCTGTTCCACCTGTGGCAGGGACTGTGGCTCTCGTATTGGACTGTTCAGCCACCTAAGGACTCATCCTAAGAGTGGAAGCAAGTCTTCCTTGATTTCAAGGAGCTGCCTATGATGATGATGAGTAATTCAGAAATCAGTTAACTGTGGTTTCAGGACAATGCCATTTTTGATTCTACATCATCTGCATGTTAACTGTCTAAATGTACTATGCAAAGAAATAAGAGTTCAAAGGCTTTTTTGGTATAAAGATGAGAGTTTAGACACTAGACAGTTCAGACACTGGAATCTCGGAAGGTGTGTCAGAAGCAGCCACGGAAATCGGAGCAAGCAGAGAGCTGCTTTTGCAAGCAGAAAGTTGGCTTGTTAAGTGTTTGTGGCTCAGTAATTTTCATTCTTGGTTTGTATAATATGAATGTCTGAATTAGAAGAGCTGCCTATGTGACGTGCCTCAGTAACTTTCATACTTGGTTTGTATCGTATGAATGTCTGAGTGTGTGTGTAATTCGACGTTTAAAGCAGCTATACGAAAAGAGCAAGACAGCCTTACAACACATTCCAGATCCTAACCACTTGCTGCGTAAAAAGGTTTCTTCTTGTGTCACCTTTGGTTCTTTTCGCAATCACTCTGCCAGTGGGTAGTTTCTCTCTATCTGCTCTGTCCAGGCTGCATATGATTTTGAACACCTCTATCAAATCCCCTCTCAATCTTCTCTATTCTGAGAATAACCCAGCTTCTCCAGTATATCTACGTAATTGAAGTCCCTCATCCCTGGAATCATTCTCGTAAATCTTTTCTGCACTGTTTCTAAGGTCTTCAGATCCTTCCTAAAGTGCGGTGCCCAGAATTGGACACAATACTCCAGTTGAGGCCGAAGCAGTGTTTTATAAAGGTTCATAATAATTTCCACACTTTTGTACTCTATGTCTCTATTCATGAAGTCCAGGATCCCGTAAGCTTTTTTTTTTAAAACTGCTTTCTCAACCTGCCTTCCATCTTCAACAATTTGTATGCATGTACTCCCAGATCTGTCTGTTCATGCACCCCCTTTAGTTTATATTTTCTCTCCTCATTCTTTCTACCAAAATTATCTACTTCGCACTTTTCTGCATTAAATTTCATCTGCCACGTGTCCGCTCATTCCACCAGCCTGTCTATGTTTTCTTGAAGTCTATCACTATCATCATCGTAGGCAGTCCCTCGTATCGAGGATGACTTGCTTCCATGCCAAAAAAGGGATGAGTTCACAGGTGTTTCAATGAAGGGCATAATATTCCAGATCCTGAACTATATCCTGCACTACCCACCTCACTGTTCACTATACTTCCAAGGTTTGTGCCATCTGCAAATTTTGCAATTGTGCCCTGTAAACCCACATCCAAGTCATTAATGTATATCAAGGAAAGCAGTGGTCCGAGACCCGACCCCTGGGGAACACCACTGTATACCTTCCTCCGGTCCGCAAAACAACCGTTCACCACCACTCTCTGTTTCCCGTCACTAAGCCAATTTCGTATCCATGCTGCCACTGTCTCATTTATTCCATGGGCTTCAACTTTGCTGGCAAGCCTATTATCAAACTGGGGTTGTGACTTTATCAAACGCCTTTTGGAAGTCCATGTAAACCATGTTAATCGCACTGCCCTCATCAACCCTCTCTGTTACCTCATCAAAAATCTCGATCAAGTTGGTTAAACACGATTTGCCTTTAACAAATCCGTGCTGACTTTCCTTAATTTATCAATACTTATCCAAGTGACTTAATTTTGTCCCCGATTATTGTTCCTGAACGATTTCCCAATACCGATGTTAAACTGACTGGCTATTGGCAGTCCACTGTTTTCTATCACCATATAAATTGTTTTAACATGTCTTTGTGAATGTCTTCGCTTCTTAGGATGCCTCCCTCCCCCCCACCGGAGTTGAAGGCGACTTGCTTCCACACTAAGGTGACTGATGAGACCAATGCGGGATCGACAATCTCTGTCACAGGTGATGCAGGTGGTGATTGAAGGGACGGGTGGGTGGGGTGCTTGATTTGTCGTACGTTCTTTCAGCTGTTTGTACTTGGCTTCCGCATGCTCCAATGATGAGACTCAAAGTGTTCAGAGCTTTCTCGGATGCTTCTACTCCACTTTGAACGGTCTTGGGCCAGGGATTTCCAAGTGTCGGTGAGGATGTTGCACTTTTTCAAGGAGGATTTGAGGGTGTCCTTGAAGCATTTTTTCTTCCCTGCTGGGTCTCACTTGCCACGTCCGAGCTCGGAGTAGAGCGCTTGTTTTGGGAGTCTAGTGTCGGGCATGCAGACAATGTGGCCCGCCCATCGGAGCTGTTCGAGCGTGATCAATGCTGGCCTGAGCGAGAATACTGATGTTGGTGCGCCTATCCTGCCAATGGATTTGCAGGATATTGCGGAGGCAGCATTGGTGGTACTTGTCCAGTCTTTTGAGGTGCCTACTGTACATAGTCCATGTCTCTGAGGCATTTGGAGGGCGGGTATCATTACTGTTCTATAGACCATGAGCTTGGTGTTGGGTTTGAAATCCTGGTCTTCGAACACTATTTTCCTCAGGCGACCAAAGGCTGCACTGGCACACTGAAGGTGGTATTGGATTTCCTTATCGATGTCTGTCCTTGTTGACAGTAGGCTCCCAAGGTATGGAAAGTGGTCCCCATTGTCCAAGGTCTCATCAGGGATCTTGATAATCGGGGGAGCAGTAGTATGTGGCAGGGGCAGGTTGGTAGAGAACTTTTGCTTACGGATGTTTAGAGTAAGGTCCAGACTCTAGTACGCTTCGGTGAAGGTGTCGATGATGATTTGGAGTTTGACCTCCAAGTGTGCACAAACGCAAGTGTCGTCTGCATACTGTAATTCAATGACAAAGGTTGGAACGACCTTGGATCTGGACTAGAGGTGATGGAGGTTGAACAATTTCCCGTTTGTCCTGTAGTTTAGCTCCACTCCAGCTTGTTTAGGGTGAGATGGAGCATTGCAGCGAGGAAGATTGAGAAGAGCGTTGGTGCGAAGACACAGCCTTGCTTGACACCGGTCTGCACGTGTATTGGGTCTGTGGTGGATCAGTTGGTAAGGATCACGGCTTGCATGTCATCGTGAAGTAGGCAGAGGATGATGCCGAATTTGAGAAGGACACTCTATAATCCCTCACGGTTGAAGGCCTTTATGAGGTCAAAGGAGGCCATGTATAGAGGTTGATGCTGCTCCCTACATTTTTCTTGGATTTTTTTTTGTGTATGTGAGACGTGCTGTAGAAACACAAGCTGTTTCAATTGCTGGCCAGACCAGCTGCTGCTTATATTGATCACTGAGATTGCCCACTTTCACCTTTTTTTCTTTATTGCTTCAAGGAAGTTCTATAGAGGGCAAGATATACTACTTTAACACTTTGGATGTTAGAAGATCCTGTATGTTGCATTTTCTCCTCCTTTGAGCATCTCATCTTGTTCTCACCCTCACTTCTCATTTAAAATCATTGTTCTCTACCACGTACCCAAGTACTTGAAAAATATTCAACTGAAACATGCTTTCCTTCCTCAGTCTCTGCACTGAGCGACTTCTCATCCTAGCTGATTTCAACCTCAATCTCACTTCATCATGCTCACTCTCCTCTGAGTTCACTGCATGTCGATCCTTCCTTATTCTCTCCCACCATGTAAACTCCCTAAACCATAATCACAGCCGCCCTACTGACCTTGCCATCTCATATGGACTTACTACTCCCATTGTGTTAATCAGAGATAAGGCCGTGTCTGACCTGTATCACTCTCCACCCACATCCCCATTCCCCCTCCTCCCAACTCTACTTCCCTCTGTGTCCACTCCAGAATAAACTCTCTCCCAACTCACTTAAAACAACACTTTCAAAATCCCAACTGTCTAGCTTTTGGTCCTCCATTCAACACAACATTTCTGCAGCAACCTACCTTTGATGCCTTGGTTCCCATTAAAACCATTACACTCTCTCACCCTGGCCATTCCATTGATACAGCCTTCATTTCAGCTCCCTTAAGTCCAATGGACACAGAATTGAATGGATATGGCGGACAACTGGTTCAGCCATTCATTGCCAGATCTGGCTGGACCACTTAAAGCTCTAATGGGTC
>NW_027253056.1:0-18349 GCF_044704955.1 Pristiophorus japonicus | reverse complement strand
CGGGGAGGGGGGAAGGACAGGAGTCGGGGGGGAAGGACAGGAGTCGGGGAGGGGGGAAAGACAGGAGTCGGGGAGTGGGAAGGACAGGAGTCGGGAAGGGGGGAAGGACGGGAGTCGGGGGAGTGGGAAGGGCAGGAGTCGGGAAGGGGGGAAGGACGGGAGTCGGGGGAGTGGGAAGGGCAGGAGTCGGGGAGTGGGAAGGACAGGAGTCGGGGAGTGGGAAGCACAGGAGTCGGGAAGGGGGGAAGGACGGGAGTCGGGGGAGTGGGAAGGGCAGGAGTCGGGAAGGGGGGAAGGACAGGAGTCAGGGATTGGGAAGGACAGGAGTCGGGGGAGTGGGAAGGACAGGAGTCGGGGGGGGGAAGGACAGGAGTCGGGGAGTGGTAAGGACAGGAGTCGGGGGGGGGGGGGAAGGACAGGAGTCGGGGAGTGGGAAGCACAGGAGTCGGGAAGGGGGGAAGGACGGGAGTCGGGGGAGTGGGAAGGGCAGGAGTCGGGAAGGGGGGAAGAACAGGAGTCAGGGATTGGGAAGGACAGGAGTCGGGGGAGTGGGAAGGACAGGAGTCGGGGAGTGGGAAGGACAGGAGTTAGGGAGTGGGAAGGACAGGAGTCGGGGAGTGGGAAGGACAGGAGTCGGGAGGGGGGAAGGACAGGAGTCGGGGAGGGGGAAAGGACAGGAGTCGGGGAGTGGGAAGGACAGGAGTCGGGAGGGGGGAAGGATAGGAGTCGGGGAGTGGGAAGCACAGGAGTCGGGAAGGGGGGAAGGATGGGAGTCGGGGGAGTGGGAAGGGCAGGAGTCGGGAAGGGGGGAAGGACAGGAGTCAGGGATTGGGAAGGACAGGAGTCGGGGGAGTGGGAAGGACAGGAGTCGGGGGGGGGAAGGACAGGAGTCGGGGAGTGGGAAGGACAGGAGTCGGGGAGGGGGGAAGGACAGGAGTCGGGGAGGGGGGAAGGACAGGAGTCAGGGATTGGGAAGGACAGGAGTCGGGGGAGTGGGAAGGACAGGAGTCGGGGAGTGGGAAGGACAGGAGTCGGGGAGTGGGAAGGACAGGAGTCGGGGAGTGGGAAGGACAGGAGCCGGGAAGGGGGTTAAGAGAGGAGTGGGGGAGGGGGGAAGTACAAGAGTCGGGGAGGGGGGAAGGACAGGAGTCGGGGAGCGGGGAAGGACAGGAGTCGGGGAGCGGGGAAGGACAGGAGTCGGGGAGCGGGGAAGGGCAGGAGTCGGGGAGGGGGGAAGGACAGGAGTCGGGGAGGGGGGAAGGACAGGAGTCGGGGAGTGGGAAGGACAGGAGTTAGGGAGTGGGAAGGACAGGAGTCGGGGAGTGGGAAGGACAGGAGTCGGGAGGGGGGAAGGACAGGAGTCGGGGAGTGGGAAGGACAGGAGTTAGGGAGTGGGAAGGACAGGAGTCGGGGAGTGGGAAGGACAGGAGTCGGGAGGGGGGAAGGACAGGAGTCGGGGAGGGGGGAAGGACAGGAGTCAGGGATTGGGAAGGACAGGAGTCGGGGGAGTGGGAAGGACAGGAGTCGGGGGGGGGGGAAGGACAGGAGTCGGGGAGTGGTAAGGACAGGAGTCGGGGAGTGGGAAGCACAGGAGTCGGGAAGGGGGGAAGGACGGGAGTCGGGGGAGTGGGAAGGGCAGGAGTCGGGAAGGGGGGAAGGACAGGAGTCAGGGATTGGGAAGGACAGGAGTCGGGGGAGTGGGAAGGACAGGAGTCGGGGAGTGGGAAGGACAGGAGTCGGGGAGTGGGAAGGACAGGAGTCGGGGAGTGGGAAGGACAGGAGTCGGGGAGGGGGGAAGGACAGGAGTCGGGGAGGGGGGAAAGACAGGAGTCAGGGATTGGGAAGGACAGGAGTCGGGGGAGTGGGAAGGACAGGAGTCGGGGAGGGGGTTAAGACAGGAGTCGGGGAGGGGGGAAGGACAGGAGTCGGGGAGGAGGGAAGGACAGGAGTCGGGGAGTGGGAAGGACAGGAGTCGGGGAGGGGGTTAAGACAGGAGTCGGGGAGGGGGGAAGGACAGGAGTCGGGGAGTGGGAAGAACAGGAGTCGGGGAGTGGGAAGGACAGGAGTCGGGGCGTGGGAAGGACAGGAGTCGGGAAGGGGGGAAGGACGGGAGTCGGGGGAGTGGGAAGGGCAGGAGTCGGGAAGGGGGGAAGGACAGGAGTCAGGGATTGGGAAGGACAGGAGTCGGGGGAGTGGGAAGGACAGGAGTCGGGGGGGGGAAGGACAGGAGTCGGGGAGGTGGGAAGGACAGGAGTCGGGAGGGGGGAAGGACAGGAGTCGGGGAGGTGGGAAGGACAGGAGTCGGGGAGTGGTGAAGGACAGGAGTCGGGGAGGGGGGAAGGACAGGAGTCGGGGAGGGGGGAAGGACAGGAGTCGGGGAGTGGGAAGGACAGGAGTTAGGGAGTGGGAAGGACAGGAGTCGGGGAGTGGGAAGGACAGGAGTCGGGAGGGGGGAAGGACAGGAGTCGGGGAGGGGGGAAAGACAGGAGTCGGGGAGTGGGAAGGACAGGAGTCGGGGAGTGGTGAAGGACAGGAGTCGGGGAGGAGGGAAGGACAGGAGTCGGGGAGGGGGGAAGGACAGGAGTCGGGGAGGGGGGAAGGGCAGGAGTCGGGAAGGGGGGAAGGACAGGAGTCAGGGATTGGGAAGGACAGGAGTCGGGGGAGTGGGAAGGACAGGAGTCGGGGTGTGGGAAGGACAGAAGTCGGGATGGGGGAAGGACAGGAGTCGGGGAGTGGGAAGGACAGGAGTCGGGATCGGGGGAAGGACAGGAGTCGGAGAGGGGGGAAGGACAGGAGTCGGGGAGGGGGGAAGGACAGGAGTCGGGGAGGGGGGAAGGACAGGAGTCGGGAAGGGGGGAAGGACAGGATTCGGGGAGGGGGGAAGGACAGGAGTCGGGGAGGGGGGAAGGACAGGAGTCGGGGAGGGAGGAAGGACAGGAGTCGGGGGGTGGGGGAAGGACAGGAGTCGGGGAGGGGGGAAAGACAGGAGTCGGGGAGGGGTAAGGGCAGGAGTCGGGGAGTGGGAAGGACAGGAGTCGGGGAGGGGGGATGGGCAGGAGTCGGGGAGTGGGAAGGACAGGAGTCGGGAAGGGGGTTAAGAGAGGAGTCGGGGAGGGGGGAAGGACAAGAGTCGGGGAGGGGGGAAGGACAGGCGTCGGGGAATGGGAAAGACAGGAGTCGGGGAGTGGGAAGGACAGGAGTCGGGGATCGGGGAAGGACAGGAGTCGGGGATCGGGGAAGGACAGGAGTCGGGGAGTGGGAAGGACAGGAGTTAGGGAGTGGGAAGGACAGGAGTCGGGGAGTGGGAAGGACAGGAGTCGGGAGGGGGGAAGGACAGGAGTCGGGGAGTGGGAAGGACAGGAGTTAGGGAGTGGGAAGGACAGGAGTCGGGGAGTGGGAAGGACAGGAGTCGGGAGGGGGGAAGGACAGGAGTCGGGGAGGGGGGAAGGGCAGGAGTCGGGGAGTGGGAGGGACAGGAGTCGGGGAGTGGGAAGGACAGGAGTCGGGGAGTGGGAAGGACAGGAGTCGGGAGGGGGGAAGGACAGGAGTCGGGGAGGGGGGAAAGACAGGAGTCGGGGAGGGGGAAAGGACAGGAGTCGGGGAGTGGGAAGGACAGGAGTCGGGAGGGGGGAAGGACAGGAGTCGGGAGGGGGGAAGGACAGGAGTCGGGGAGGTGGGAAGGACAGGAGTCGGGGAGTGGTGAAGGACAGGAGTCGGGGAGGGGGGAAGGACAGGAGTCGGGGAGGGGGGAAGGACAGGAGTCGGGGAGTGGGAAGGACAGGAGTTAGGGAGTGGGAAGGACAGGAGTCGGGGAGTGGGAAGGACAGGAGTCGGGAGGGGGGAAGGACAGGAGTCGGGGAGGGGGGAAAGACAGGAGTCGGGGAGTGGGAAGGACAGGAGTCGGGGAGTGGTGAAGGACAGGAGTCGGGGAGGAGGGAAGGACAGGAGTCGGGGAGGGGTGAAGGACAGGAGTCGGGGAGTGGGGAAGGAACGGAGTCGGGGAGGGGGGAAGGACAGGAGTCGGGGGAGTGGGAAGGACAGGAGTTGGGGAGTGGGAAGGACAGGAGTCGGGGAGTGGGGAAGTACAGGAGTTAGGGAGTGGGAAGGACAGGAGTCGGGGAGGGCCGAAGGACAGGAGTCGGGGAGTGGGAAGGACAGGAGTCGGGGAGTGGGAAGAACAGGTGTCGGGGAGGGGGGAAGGACAGGAATCGGGGAGTGGGAAGGACTGGAGTCGGGGAGGGGGGAAGGACAGGAGTCGGTGAGGGGGGAAGGAGAGGAGGCGGGGAGGGGGGAAGGACAGGAGTCGGTGAGGGGGGAAGGAGAGGAGTCGGTGAGGGAGGAAGGACAGGAGTCGGTGAGGGGGGAAGGACAGGAGTCGGGGAGTGGGAAGGACAGGAGTCGGGGAGGGGGGAAGGACAGGAGTCGGGGGGGAAGGACAGGAGTCGGGGAGGGGGGAAAGACAGGAGTCGGGGAGTGGGAAGGACAGGAGTCGGGAAGGGGGGAAGGACGGGAGTCGGGGGAGTGGGAAGGGCAGGAGTCGGGAAGGGGGGAAGGACGGGAGTCGGGGGAGTGGGAAGGGCAGGAGTCGGGGAGTGGGAAGGACAGGAGTCGGGGAGTGGGAAGCACAGGAGTCGGGAAGGGGGGAAGGACGGGAGTCGGGGGAGTGGGAAGGGCAGGAGTCGGGAAGGGGGGAAGGACAGGAGTCAGGGATTGGGAAGGACAGGAGTCGGGGGAGTGGGAAGGACAGGAGTCGGGGGGGGGAAGGACAGGAGTCGGGGAGTGGTAAGGACAGGAGTCGGGGGGGGGGGGAAGGACAGGAGTCGGGGAGTGGGAAGCACAGGAGTCGGGAAGGGGGGAAGGACGGGAGTCGGGGGAGTGGGAAGGGCAGGAGTCGGGAAGGGGGGAAGAACAGGAGTCAGGGATTGGGAAGGACAGGAGTCGGGGGAGTGGGAAGGACAGGAGTCGGGGAGTGGGAAGGACAGGAGTTAGGGAGTGGGAAGGACAGGAGTCGGGGAGTGGGAAGGACAGGAGTCGGGAGGGGGAAGGACAGGAGTCGGGGAGGGGGAAAGGACAGGAGTCGGGGAGTGGGAAGGACAGGAGTCGGGAGGGGGGAAGGATAGGAGTCGGGGAGTGGGAAGCACAGGAGTCGGGAAGGGGGGAAGGATGGGAGTCGGGGGAGTGGGAAGGGCAGGAGTCGGGAAGGGGGGAAGGACAGGAGTCAGGGATTGGGAAGGACAGGAGTCGGGGGAGTGGGAAGGACAGGAGTCGGGGGGGGGAAGGACAGGAGTCGGGGAGTGGGAAGGACAGGAGTCGGGGAGGGGGGAAGGACAGGAGTCGGGGAGGGGGGAAGGACAGGAGTCAGGGATTGGGAAGGACAGGAGTCGGGGGAGTGGGAAGGACAGGAGTCGGGGAGTGGGAAGGACAGGAGTCGGGGAGTGGGAAGGACAGGAGTCGGGGAGTGGGAAGGACAGGAGCCGGGAAGGGGGTTAAGAGAGGAGTGGGGGAGGGGGGAAGTACAAGAGTCGGGGAGGGGGGAAGGACAGGAGTCGGGGAGCGGGGAAGGACAGGAGTCGGGGAGCGGGGAAGGACAGGAGTCGGGGAGCGGGGAAGGGCAGGAGTCGGGGAGGGGGGAAGGACAGGAGTCGGGGAGGGGGGAAGGACAGGAGTCGGGGAGTGGGAAGGACAGGAGTTAGGGAGTGGGAAGGACAGGAGTCGGGGAGTGGGAAGGACAGGAGTCGGGAGGGGGGAAGGACAGGAGTCGGGGAGTGGGAAGGACAGGAGTTAGGGAGTGGGAAGGACAGGAGTCGGGGAGTGGGAAGGACAGGAGTCGGGAGGGGGGAAGGACAGGAGTCGGGGAGGGGGGAAGGACAGGAGTCAGGGATTGGGAAGGACAGGAGTCGGGGGAGTGGGAAGGACAGGAGTCGGGGGGGGGGGAAGGACAGGAGTCGGGGAGTGGTAAGGACAGGAGTCGGGGAGTGGGAAGCACAGGAGTCGGGAAGGGGAAGGACAGGAGTCGGGGAGTGGGAAGCACAGGAGTCGGGAAGGGGGGAAGGACGGGAGTCGGGGGAGTGGGAAGGGCAGGAGTCGGGAAGGGGGGAAGGACAGGAGTCAGGGATTGGGAAGGACAGGAGTCGGGGGAGTGGGAAGGACAGGAGTCGGGGAGTGGGAAGGACAGGAGTCGGGGAGTGGGAAGGACAGGAGTCGGGGAGTGGGAAGGACAGGAGTCGGGGAGGGGGGAAGGACAGGAGTCGGGGAGGGGGGAAAGACAGGAGTCAGGGATTGGGAAGGACAGGAGTCGGGGGAGTGGGAAGGACAGGAGTCGGGGAGGGGGTTAAGACAGGAGTCGGGGAGGGGGGAAGGACAGGAGTCGGGGAGGAGGGAAGGACAGGAGTCGGGGAGTGGGAAGGACAGGAGTCGGGGAGGGGGTTAAGACAGGAGTCGGGGAGGGGGGAAGGACAGGAGTCGGGGAGTGGGAAGAACAGGAGTCGGGGAGTGGGAAGGACAGGAGTCGGGGCGTGGGAAGGACAGGAGTCGGGAAGGGGGGAAGGACGGGAGTCGGGGGAGTGGGAAGGGCAGGAGTCGGGAAGGGGGGAAGGACAGGAGTCAGGGATTGGGAAGGACAGGAGTCGGGGGAGTGGGAAGGACAGGAGTCGGGGGGGGGAAGGACAGGAGTCGGGGAGGTGGGAAGGACAGGAGTCGGGAGGGGGGAAGGACAGGAGTCGGGGAGGTGGGAAGGACAGGAGTCGGGGAGTGGTGAAGGACAGGAGTCGGGGAGGGGGGAAGGACAGGAGTCGGGGAGGGGGGAAGGACAGGAGTCGGGGAGTGGGAAGGACAGGAGTTAGGGAGTGGGAAGGACAGGAGTCGGGGAGTGGGAAGGACAGGAGTCGGGAGGGGGGAAGGACAGGAGTCGGGGAGGGGGGAAAGACAGGAGTCGGGGAGTGGGAAGGACAGGAGTCGGGGAGTGGTGAAGGACAGGAGTCGGGGAGGAGGGAAGGACAGGAGTCGGGGAGGGGTGAAGGACAGGAGTCGGGGAGTGGGGAAGGAACGGAGTCGGGGAGGGGGGAAGGACAGGAGTCGGGGGAGTGGGAAGGACAGGAGTTGGGGAGTGGGAAGGACAGGAGTCGGGGAGTGGGGAAGTACAGGAGTTAGGGAGTGGGAAGGACAGGAGTCGGGGAGGGCCGAAGGACAGGAGTCGGGGAGTGGGAAGGACAGGAGTCGGGGAGTGGGAAGGACAGGAGTCGGGAGGGGGGAAGGACAGGAGTCGGGGAGGGGGAAAGGACAGGAGTCGGGGAGTGGGAAGGACAGGAGTCGGGAGGGGGGAAGGATAGGAGTCGGGGAGTGGGAAGCACAGGAGTCGGGAAGGGGGGAAGGATGGGAGTCGGGGGAGTGGGAAGGGCAGGAGTCGGGAAGGGGGGAAGGACAGGAGTCAGGGATTGGGAAGGACAGGAGTCGGGGGAGTGGGAAGGACAGGAGTCGGGGGGGGGAAGGACAGGAGTCGGGGAGTGGGAAGGACAGGAGTCGGGGAGGGGGGAAGGACAGGAGTCGGGGAGGGGGGAAGGACAGGAGTCAGGGATTGGGAAGGACAGGAGTCGGGGGAGTGGGAAGGACAGGAGTCGGGGAGTGGGAAGGACAGGAGTCGGGGAGTGGGAAGGACAGGAGTCGGGGAGTGGGAAGGACAGGAGCCGGGAAGGGGGTTAAGAGAGGAGTGGGGGAGGGGGGAAGTACAAGAGTCGGGGAGGGGGGAAGGACAGGAGTCGGGGAGCGGGGAAGGACAGGAGTCGGGGAGCGGGGAAGGACAGGAGTCGGGGAGCGGGGAAGGGCAGGAGTCGGGGAGGGGGGAAGGACAGGAGTCGGGGAGGGGGGAAGGACAGGAGTCGGGGAGTGGGAAGGACAGGAGTTAGGGAGTGGGAAGGACAGGAGTCGGGGAGTGGGAAGGACAGGAGTCGGGAGGGGGGAAGGACAGGAGTCGGGGAGTGGGAAGGACAGGAGTTAGGGAGTGGGAAGGACAGGAGTCGGGGAGTGGGAAGGACAGGAGTCGGGAGGGGGGAAGGACAGGAGTCGGGGAGGGGGGAAGGACAGGAGTCAGGGATTGGGAAGGACAGGAGTCGGGGGAGTGGGAAGGACAGGAGTCGGGGGGGGGGGAAGGACAGGAGTCGGGGAGTGGTAAGGACAGGAGTCGGGGAGTGGGAAGCACAGGAGTCGGGAAGGGGGGAAGGACGGGAGTCGGGGGAGTGGGAAGGGCAGGAGTCGGGAAGGGGGGAAGGACAGGAGTCAGGGATTGGGAAGGACAGGAGTCGGGGGAGTGGGAAGGACAGGAGTCGGGGAGTGGGAAGGACAGGAGTCGGGGAGTGGGAAGGACAGGAGTCGGGGAGTGGGAAGGACAGGAGTCGGGGAGGGGGGAAGGACAGGAGTCGGGGAGGGGGGAAAGACAGGAGTCAGGGATTGGGAAGGACAGGAGTCGGGGGAGTGGGAAGGACAGGAGTCGGGGAGGGGGTTAAGACAGGAGTCGGGGAGGGGGGAAGGACAGGAGTCGGGGAGGAGGGAAGGACAGGAGTCGGGGAGTGGGAAGGACAGGAGTCGGGGAGGGGGTTAAGACAGGAGTCGGGGAGGGGGGAAGGACAGGAGTCGGGGAGTGGGAAGAACAGGAGTCGGGGAGTGGGAAGGACAGGAGTCGGGGCGTGGGAAGGACAGGAGTCGGGAAGGGGGGAAGGACGGGAGTCGGGGGAGTGGGAAGGGCAGGAGTCGGGAAGGGGGGAAGGACAGGAGTCAGGGATTGGGAAGGACAGGAGTCGGGGGAGTGGGAAGGACAGGAGTCGGGGGGGGGAAGGACAGGAGTCGGGGAGGTGGGAAGGACAGGAGTCGGGAGGGGGGAAGGACAGGAGTCGGGGAGGTGGGAAGGACAGGAGTCGGGGAGTGGTGAAGGACAGGAGTCGGGGAGGGGGGAAGGACAGGAGTCGGGGAGGGGGGAAGGACAGGAGTCGGGGAGTGGGAAGGACAGGAGTTAGGGAGTGGGAAGGACAGGAGTCGGGGAGTGGGAAGGACAGGAGTCGGGAGGGGGGAAGGACAGGAGTCGGGGAGGGGGGAAAGACAGGAGTCGGGGAGTGGGAAGGACAGGAGTCGGGGAGTGGTGAAGGACAGGAGTCGGGGAGGAGGGAAGGACAGGAGTCGGGGAGGGGTGAAGGACAGGAGTCGGGGAGTGGGGAAGGAACGGAGTCGGGGAGGGGGGAAGGACAGGAGTCGGGGGAGTGGGAAGGACAGGAGTTGGGGAGTGGGAAGGACAGGAGTCGGGGAGTGGGGAAGTACAGGAGTTAGGGAGTGGGAAGGACAGGAGTCGGGGAGGGCCGAAGGACAGGAGTCGGGGAGTGGGAAGGACAGGAGTCGGGGAGTGGGAAGAACAGGTGTCGGGGAGGGGGGAAGGACAGGAATCGGGGAGTGGGAAGGACTGGAGTCGGGGAGGGGGGAAGGACAGGAGTCGGTGAGGGGGGAAGGAGAGGAGTCGGTGAGGGAGGAAGGACAGGAGTCGGTGAGGGGGGAAGGACAGGAGTCGGGGAGTGGGAAGGACAGGAGTCGGGGAGGGGGGAAGGACAGGAGTCGGGGGGGAAGGACAGGAGTCGGGGAGGGGGGAAAGACAGGAGTCGGGGAGTGGGAAGGACAGGAGTCGGGAAGGGGGGAAGGACGGGAGTCGGGGGAGTGGGAAGGGCAGGAGTCGGGAAGGGGGGAAGGACGGGAGTCGGGGGAGTGGGAAGGGCAGGAGTCGGGGAGTGGGAAGGACAGGAGTCGGGGAGTGGGAAGCACAGGAGTCGGGAAGGGGGGAAGGACGGGAGTCGGGGGAGTGGGAAGGGCAGGAGTCGGGAAGGGGGGAAGGACAGGAGTCAGGGATTGGGAAGGACAGGAGTCGGGGGAGTGGGAAGGACAGGAGTCGGGGGGGGGAAGGACAGGAGTCGGGGAGTGGTAAGGACAGGAGTCGGGGGGGGGGGGAAGGACAGGAGTCGGGGAGTGGGAAGCACAGGAGTCGGGAAGGGGGGAAGGACGGGAGTCGGGGGAGTGGGAAGGGCAGGAGTCGGGAAGGGGGGAAGAACAGGAGTCAGGGATTGGGAAGGACAGGAGTCGGGGGAGTGGGAAGGACAGGAGTCGGGGAGTGGGAAGGACAGGAGTTAGGGAGTGGGAAGGACAGGAGTCGGGGAGTGGGAAGGACAGGAGTCGGGAGGGGGGAAGGACAGGAGTCGGGGAGGGGGAAAGGACAGGAGCCGGGGAGTGGGAAGGACAGGAGTCGGGAGGGGGGAAGGATAGGAGTCGGGGAGTGGGAAGCACAGGAGTCGGGAAGGGGGGAAGGATGGGAGTCGGGGGAGTGGGAAGGGCAGGAGTCGGGAAGGGGGGAAGGACAGGAGTCAGGGATTGGGAAGGACAGGAGTCGGGGGAGTGGGAAGGACAGGAGTCGGGGGGGGGAAGGACAGGAGTCGGGGAGTGGTAAGGACAGGAGTCGGTGGGGGAAGGACAGGAGTCGGGGAGTGGGAAGCACAGGAGTCGGGAAGGGGGGAATGACGGGAGTCGGGGGAGTGGGAAGGGCAGGAGTCGGGAAGGGGGGAAGGACAGGAGTCAGGGATTGGGAAGGACAGGAGTCGGGGGAGTGGGAAGGACAGGAGTCGGGGAGTGGGAAGGACAGGAGTCGGGGAGTGGGAAGGACAGGAGTCGGGGAGTGGGAAGGACAGGAGTCGGGAAGGGGGTTAAGAGAGGAGTGGGGGAGGGGGGAAGTACAAGAGTCGGGGAGGGGGGAAGGACAGGAGTCGGGGAGCGGGGAAGGACAGGAGTCGGGGAGCGGGGAAGGACAGGAGTCGGGGAGCGGGGAAGGGCAGGAGTCGGGGAGGGGGGAAGGACAGGAGTCGGGGAGGGGGGAAGGACAGGAGTCGGGGAGTGGGAAGGACAGGAGTTAGGGAGTGGGAAGGACAGGAGTCGGGGAGTGGGAAGGACAGGAGTCGGGAGGGGGGAAGGACAGGAGTCGGGGAGTGGGAAGGACAGGAGTTAGGGAGTGGGAAGGACAGGAGTCGGGGAGTGGGAAGGACAGGAGTCGGGAGGGGGGAAGGACAGGAGTCGGGGAGGGGGGAAGGACAGGAGTCAGGGATTGGGAAGGACAGGAGTCGGGGGAGTGGGAAGGACAGGAGTCGGGGGGGGGGGAAGGACAGGAGTCGGGGAGTGGTAAGGACAGGAGTCGGGGAGTGGGAAGCACAGGAGTCGGGAAGGGGGGAAGGACGGGAGTCGGGGGAGTGGGAAGGGCAGGAGTCGGGAAGGGGGGAAGGACAGGAGTCAGGGATTGGGAAGGACAGGAGTCGGGGGAGTGGGAAGGACAGGAGTCGGGGAGTGGGAAGGACAGGAGTCGGGGAGTGGGAAGGACAGGAGTCGGGGAGTGGGAAGGACAGGAGTCGGGGAGGGGGGAAGGACAGGAGTCGGGGAGGGGGGAAAGACAGGAGTCAGGGATTGGGAAGGACAGGAGTCGGGGGAGTGGGAAGGACAGGAGTCGGGGAGTGGGAAGGACAGGAGTCGGGGAGTGGGAAGGACAGGAGTCGGGGAGGGGGTTAAGACAGGAGTCGGGGAGGGGGGAAGGACAGGAGTCGGGGAGTGGGAAGAACAGGAGTCGGGGAGTGGGAAGGACAGGAGTCGGGGAGTGGGAAGGACAGGAGTCGGGGGAGTGGGAAGGACAGGAGTTGGGGAGTGGGAAGGACAGGAGTCGGGGAGTGGGAAGTACAGGAGTCGGGGAGGGGGGAAGGACAGGAGTCGGGGGAGTGGGAAGGACAGGAGTCGGGGAGTGGGAAAGACAGGTGTCGGGGAGGGGGGAAGGACAGGTGTCGGGGAGGGGGGAAGGACAGGAATCGGCAAGGGGGGAAGGAGAGGAGTCGGGGAGGGGGGAAGGAGAGGAGTCGGGGAGTGGGGAAGGACACGAGTCGGGGAGGGGGGAAGGACAGGAGTCGGGGAGGGGGAAGGACAGGAGTCGGGGAGTGGGAAGGACAGGAGTCGGGGAGTGGGAAGGACAGGAGTCGGGGAGTGGGAAGGACAGGAGTCGGGGAGGGGGGAAGGACAGGAGTCGGGGAGTGGGAAGGACAGGAGTCGGGGAGGGGGAAGGACAGGAGTCGGGGAGGGGGAAGGACAGGAGTCGGGGAGTGGGAAGGACAGGAGTCGGGGAGTGGGAAGGACAGGAGTCGGGAAGGGGGGAAGGACAGGAGTCGGGGGAGTGGGAAGGGCAGGAGTCGGGAAGGGGGGAAGGACAGGAGTCAGGGATTGGGAAGGACAGGAGTCGGGGGAGTGGGAAGGACAGGAGTCGGGGGAGTGGGAAGGACAGGAGTCGGGATGGGGGGAAGGACAGGAGTCGGGGAGTGGGAAGGACAGGAGTCGGGATGGGGGGAAGGACAGGAGTCGGGGAGTGGGAAGGACAGGAGTCGGGGAGGGGGGAAGGACAGGAGTCGGGGAGGGGGGAAGGACAGGAGTCGGGGAGGGAGGAAGGACAGGAGTCGGGGAGGGGGGATGGGCAGGAGTCGGGGAGTGGGAAGGACAGGAGTCGGGGAGTGGGAAGGACAGGAGTCGGGGAGTGGGAAGGACAGGAGTCGGGGAGTGGGAAGGACAGGAGTCGGGGAGGGGGGATGGGCAGGAGTCGGGGAGTGGGAAGGACAGGAGTCGGGAAGGGGGTTAAGAGAGGAATCGGGGAGGGGGGAAGGACAAGAGTCGGGGAGGGGGGAAGGACAGGAGTCGGGGAGGGGGGAAGGACAGGCGTCGGGGAATGGGAAAGACAGGAGTCGGGGAGTGGGAAGGACAGGAGTCGGGGAGCCCGGAAGGACAGGAGTTAGGGAGTGGGAAGGACAGGAGTCGGGGAGTGGGAAGGACAGGAGTTAGGGAGTGGGAAGGACAGGAGTCGGGGAGTGGGAAGGACAGGAGTCGGGAGGGGGGAAGGACAAGAGTCGGGGAGTGGGAAGGACAGGAGTCGGGGAGTGGGGAAGGACAGGAGTCGAGGAGGGGGGAAGGACAGGAGTCGGGGGAGTAGGAAGGACAGGAGTTGGGGAGTGGGAAGGACAGGAGTCGGGGAGGGGGAAGGACAGGAGTCGGGGGAGTGGGAAGGACAGGAGTCTGGGAGTGAGAAGGACAGGAGTCGAGGAGGGGGGAAGGACAGGAGTCGGGGAGTGGGGAAGGACAGGAGTCGGGGAGTGGGGAAGGACAGGAGTCGGGGGAGTGGGAAGGGCAGGAGTCGGGAAGGGGGGGAAGGACAGGAGTCGGGGAGTGGGAAGGGCAGGAGTCGGGGAGTGGGGAAGGACAGGAGTCGGGGAGTGGGGAAGGACAGGAGTCGAGGAGGGGGAAGGACAGGAGTCGGGGGAGTGGGAAGGACAGGAGTCGGGAAGGGGGGAAGGACAGGAGTCGGGGAGTGGGAAGGGCAGGAGTCGGGGAGTGGGAAGGACAGGAGTCGGAGAGTGGGAAGGACAGGAGTCGGGGAGTGGGAAGGACAGGAGTCGGGGAGGGGGAAGGGCAGGAGTCGGGGAGGGGGGGAAGGACAGGAATCGGGGGGTGGGAAGGACTGGAGTCGGGGAGTGGGAAGGACATGAGTCGGGGAGTGGGAAGGAGAAGGAGTCAGGGAGTGGGAAGAACAGGTGTCGGGGAGGGGGGAAGGACAGGAGTCGGGGAGTCAGAAGGACAGAGTCGGGGGGGGGAAGGACAGGAGTCGGGGGGAAGGACAGGAGTCGGGAGGGGGGAAAGACAGGAGTCGGGGAGTGTGAAGGACAGGAGTCGGGGAGTGGGAAGGACAGGAGTCGGGGAGGGGGCAAAGACAGGAGTCGGGGAGTGGAAGGACAGGAGTCGGGGAGTGGGAAAGACAGGAGTCGGGGAGTGGGAAGGACAGGAGTCGGGGAGGGGGGAAGGACAGGAGTCGGTGAGGGGGGAAGGAGAGGAGTCGGTGAGGGGGAAGGACAGGAGTCGGTGAGGGGGAAGGACAGGAGTCGGGGAGTGGGGAAGGACAGGAGTCGGGGGGAAGGACAGGAGTCGGGGAGGGGGAAAGACAGGAGTCGGGGAGTGGGAAGGACAGGAGTCAGGAAGGGGGGAAGGACGTGAGTCGGGGGAGTGGGAAGGGCAGGAGTCGGGAAGGGGGGAAGGACGGGAGTCGGGGGAGTGGGCAGGAGTCGGGGAGTGGGAAGGACAGGAGTCGGGGAGTGGGAAGCACAGGAGTCGGGAAGGGGGGAAGGACGGGAGTCGGGGGAGTGGGAAGGGCAGGAGTCGGGAAGGGGGGAAGGACAGGAGTCAGGGATTGGGAAGGACAGGAGTCGGGGGAGTGGGAAGGACAGGAGTCGGGGGGGGGAAGGACAGGAGTCGGGGAGTGGTAAGGACAGGAGTCGGGGGGGGGGAAGGACAGGAGTCGGGGAGTGGGAAGCACAGGAGTCGGGAAGGGGGGAAGGACGGGAGTCGGGGGAGTGGGAAGGGCAGGAGTCGGGAAGGGGGGAAGGACAGGAGTCAGGGATTGGGAAGGACAGGAGTCGGGGGAGTGGGAAGGACAGGAGTCGGGGAGTGGGAAGGACAGGAGTCGGGGAGGGTGGAAGGACAGGAGTCGGGGAGGGGGGAAGGACAGGAGTCGGGGAGTGGGAAGGACAGGAGTCGGGGAGTGGGAAGGACAGGAGTCGGGGAGGTGGGATGGGCAGGAGTCGGGGAGTGGGAAGGACAGGAGTCGGGGAGTGGGAAGGACAGGAGTCGGGGAGTGGGAAGGACAGGAGTCGGGAAGGGGGTTAAGAGAGGAGTCGGGAAGGGGGTTAAGAGAGGAGTCGGGGAGGGGGAAGTACAAGAGTCGGGGAGGGGGGAAGGACAGGAGTCGGGGAGCGGGGAAGGACAGGAGTCGGGGAGTGGTGAAGGACAGGAGTCGGGGAGGGGGGAAGGACAGGAGTCGGGGAGGGGGGAAGGACAGGAGTCGGGGAGTGGGAAGGACAGGAGTTAGGGAGTGGGAAGGACAGGAGTCGGGGAGTGGGAAGGACAGGAGTCGGGAGGGGGGAAGGACAGGAGTCGGGGAGGGGGGAAGGACGGGAGTCGGGGGAGTGGGAAGGGCAGGAGTCGGGGAGTGGGAAGGACAGGAGTCGGGGAGTGGGAAGCACAGGAGTCGGGAAGGGGGGAAGGACGGGAGTCGGGGGAGTGGGAAGGGCAGGAGTCGGGAAGGGGGGAAGGACAGGAGTCAGGGATTGGGAAGGACAGGAGTCGGGGGAGTGGGAAGGACAGGAGTCGGGGGGGGGAAGGACAGGAGTCGGGGAGTGGTAAGGACAGGAGTCGGGGGGGGGGAAGGACAGGAGTCGGGGAGTGGGAAGCACAGGAGTCGGGAAGGGGGGAAGGACGGGAGTCGGGGGAGTGGGAAGGGCAGGAGTCGGGAAGGGGGGAAGGACAGGAGTCAGGGATTGGGAAGGACAGGAGTCGGGGGAGTGGGAAGGACAGGAGTCGGGGAGTGGGAAGGACAGGAGTCGGGGAGGGTGGAAGGACAGGAGTCGGGGAGGGGGGAAGGACAGGAGTCGGGGAGTGGGAAGGACAGGAGTCGGGGAGTGGGAAGGACAGGAGTCGGGGAGTGGGAAGGACAGGAGTCGGGGAGGTGGGATGGGCAGGAGTCGGGGAGTGCGAAGGACAGGAGTCGGGGAGTGGGAAGGACAGGAGTCGGGGAGTGGGAAGGACAGGAGTCGGGAAGGGGGTTAAGAGAGGAGTCGGGGAGGGGGGAAGTACAAGAGTCGGGGAGGGGGGAAGGACAGGAGTCGGGGAGCGGGGAAGGACAGGAGTCGGGGAGTGGTGAAGGACAGGAGTCGGGGAGGGGGGAAGGACAGGAGTCGGGGAGGGGGGAAGGACAGGAGTCGGGGAGTGGGAAGGACAGGAGTTAGGGAGTGGGAAGGACAGGAGTCGGGGAGTGGGAAGGACAGGAGTCGGGAGGGGGGAAGGACAGGAGTCGGGGAGGGGGGAAGGACAGGAGTCGGGGAGTGGGAAGGACAGGAGTCGGGGAGTGGTGAAGTACAGGAGTCGGGGAGGGGGGAAGGACAGGAGTCGGGAAGGGGGTTAAGAGAGGAGTCGGGGAAGGGGGAAGTACAAGAGTCGGGGAGGGGGGAAGGACAGGAGTCGGGGAGTGGTGAAGGACAGGAGTCGGGGAGGGGGGAAGGACAGGAGTCGCGGAGTGGGAAGGACAGGAGTTAGGGAGTGGGAAGGACAGGAGTCGGGGAGGGGGGAAGGACAGGAGTCGGGGAGTGGGAAGGACAGGAGTTAGGGAGTGGGAAGGACAGGAGTCGGGGAGTGGGAAGGACAGGAGTCGGGAGGGGGGAAGGACTGGAGTCGGGGAGTGGGAAGGACAGGAGTCGGGGAGTGGTGAAGGACAGGAGTCGGGGACGGGGGAAGGACAGGAGTCGGGAAGGGGGTTAAGAGAGGAGTCGGGGAGGGGGGAAGTACAAGAGTCGGGGAGGGGGGAAGGACAGGAGTCGGGGAGTGGTGAAGGACAGGAGTCGGGGAGGGGGGAAGGACAGGAGTCGGGGAGGGGGGAAGGACAGGAGTCGGGGAGTGGGAAGGACAGGAGTTAGGGAGTGGGAAGGACAGGAGTCGGGGAGTGGGAAGGACAGGAGTCGGGAGGGGGGAAGGACAGGAGTCGGGGAGAGGGAAAGGACAGGAGTCGGGGAGTGGGAAGGACAGGAGTCGGGAGGGGGGAAGGACAGGAGTCGGGAGGGGGGAAGGACAGGAGTCGGGGAGGGGGGAAGGACAGGAGTCGGGGAGTGGTGAAGGACAGGAGTCGGGGAGTGGGGAAGGACAGGAGTCGGGGAGGGGGGAAGGACAGGAGTCGGGGAGTGGGAAGGACAGGAGTCGGGGAGGGGGGAAGGACAGGAGTCGGGGAGTGGGAAGGACAGGAGTTAGGGAGTGGGAAGGACAGGAGTCGGGGAGTGGGAAGGACAGGAGTCGGGAGGGGGAAGGACAGGAGTCGGGGAGGGGGGAAGGACAGGAGTCGGGGAGTGGGAAGGACAGGAGTCGGGGAGTGGTGAAGGACAGGAGTCGGGGAGGAGGGAAGGACAGGAGTCGGGGAGGGGTGAAGGACAGGAGTCGGGGAGTGGGGAAGGAACGGAGTCGGGGAGGGGGGAAGGACAGGAGTCGGGGGAGTGGGAAGGACAGGAGTTGGGGAGTGGGAAGGACAGGAGTCGGGGAGTGGGGAAGTACAGGAGTTAGGGAGTGGGAAGGACAGGAGTCGGGGAGGGCCGAAGGACAGGAGTCGGGGAGTGGGAAGGACTGGAGTCGGGGAGTGGGAAGGACAGGAGTCGGGAAGGGGGGGAAGGAGAGGAGTCGGGGAGTGGGGAAGGACACGAGTCGGGGAGAGGGGAAAGACAGGAGTCGGGGAGTGGGAAGGACAGGAGTCGGGGAGTGGGAAGGACAGGAGTCGGGGAGTGGTAAGGACAGGAGTCGGGGAGTGGGAAGGGCAGGAGTCGGGAAGGGGGGAAGGACATGAGTCAGGGATTGGGAAGGGCAGGAGTCGGGAAGGGGGGAAGGACAGGAGTCAGGGATTGGGAAGGACAGGAGTCGGGGGAGTGGGAAGGACAGGAGTCGGGGGAGTGGGAAGGACAGAAGTCGGGATGGGGGAAGGACAGGAGTCGGGGAGTGGGAAGGACAGGAGTCGGGATCGGGGGAAGGACAGGAGTCGGAGAGGGGGGAAGGACAGGAGTCGGGGAGGGGGGAAGGACAGGAGTCGGGGAGGGGCGAAGGACAGGAGTCGGGGGGGGGAAGGACAGGAGTCGGGGAGTGGTAAGGACAGGAGTCGGGGGGGGGGAAGGACAGGAGTCGGGGAGTGGGAAGCACAGGAGTCGGGAAGGGGGGAAGGACGGGAGTCGGGGGAGTGGGAAGGGCAGGAGTCGGGAAGGGGGGAAGGACAGGAGTCAGGGATTGGGAAGGACAGGAGTCGGGGGAGTGGGAAGGACAGGAGTCGGGGAGTGGGAAGGACAGGAGTCGGGGAGTGGGAAGGACAGGAGTCGGGGAGTGGGAAGGACAGGAGTCGGGGAGTGGGAAGGACAGGAGTCGGGGAGTGGGGAAGGACAGGAGTCGAGGAGGGGGGAAGGACAGGAGTCGGGGGAGTAGGAAGGACAGGAGTTGGGGAGTGGGAAGGACAGGAGTCGGGGAGGGGGGAAGGACAGGAGTCGGGGGAGTGGGAAGGACAGGAGTCGGGGAGTGAGAAGGACAGGAGTCGAGGAGGGGGGAAGGACAGGAGTCGGGGAGTGGGGAAGGACAGGAGTCGGGGAGTGGGGAAGGACAGGAGTCGGGGGAGTGGGAAGGGCAGGAGTCGGGAAGGGGGGGAAGGACAGGAGTCGGGGGAGTGGGAAGGGCAGGAGTCGGGGAGTGG
>NW_027253055.1:0-18379 GCF_044704955.1 Pristiophorus japonicus | reverse complement strand
AGGGAGAGTGTGTGTGTGAGGAGACAGAGAGCTAGTTTGTGAGGAGAGTGTGTGTGTGAGGGAGTGTGTGTGTGAGGAAGAGAGTGTGTGTGAGGGATGTGAGGGAGAGTGTGTGTGTGAGGGAGAGAGTGTGTGTGAGGCAGAGTGTGTGTGTGAGGGAGAGTGTGTGTGTGAGGGAGAGTGTGTGTGTGAGGCAGAGTGTGTGTGAGGGAGAATGTGTGTGTGTGAGGGAGAGTGTGTGTGTGAGGGAGAGTGTGTGTGTGAGGCAGAGTGTGTGTGAGGGAGAATGTGTGTGTGTGAGGGAGAGTGTGTGTGTGAGGGAGAGTGTGTGTGAGGGCAGAGTGTGTGTGAGGGAGAATGTGTGTGTGTGAGGGAGAGTGTGTGTGTGAGGGAGAGTGTGTGTGTGAGGGAGAGAGTGTGTGTGAGGGAGAGTGTGTGTGTGAGGGAGAGTGTGTGTGTGAGGGAGAGTGTGTGTGTGAGGGAGAGTGTGTGTGTGAGGGAGAGTGTGTGTGTGAGGGAGAGTGTGTGTGAGGGAGAGAGTGTGTGTGAGGGAGAGTGTGTGTGTGAGGGAGAGTGTGTGTGTGAGGGAGAGAGTGTGTGTGAGGGAGAGTGTGTGTGTGAGGGAGAGTGTGTGTGTGAGGGAGAGTGTGTGTGTGTGAGGGAGAGTGTGTGTGTGAGCGAGAGTGTGTGTGTGAGGCAGAGTGTGTGTGTGAGGGAGAGTGTGTGTGTGAGGCAGAGTGCGTGTGTGAGGGAGAGTGCGTGTGTGAGGGAGAGAGTGTGTGTGAGGGAGAGTGTGTGTGTGAGCGAGAGTGTGTGTGTGAGGCAGAGTGTGTGTGTGAGGGAGAGAGTGTGTGTGAGGGAGAGTGTGTGTGTGAGGGAGAGAGTGTGTGTGAGGGAGAGTGTGTGAGTGAGGGAGAGCGTGTGTGTGAGGGAGAGTGTGTGTGTGAGGGAGAGTGTGTGTGTGAGGGAGAGCGTGTGTGTGAGGGAGAGAGTGTGTGTGAGGGAGAGAGTGTGTGTGTGAGGGAGAGTGTGTGTGTGAGGGAGAGTGTGTGTGTGAGGCAGAGTGTGTGTGTGAGGCAGAGTTTGTGTGTGAGGGAGAGTGTGTGTCTGAGGGCGAGTGTGTGTCTGAGGGAGAGTGTGTGTGTGAGGGAGAGTGTGTGTGTGAGGGACAGCGTGTGTGTGAGGGAGAGTGTGTGTGTGAGGGAGAGCGTGTGTGTGAGGGAGAGTGTGTGTGTGAGGCAGAGTGTGTGTGTGAGGCAGAGTTTGTGTGTGAGGGAGAGTGTGTGTCTGAGGGCGAGTGTGTGTCTGAGGGAGAGTGTGTGTGTGAGGGAGAGTGTGTGTGTGAGGGAGAGCGTGTGTGTATGGCAGAGTGTGTGTGTGAGGGAGAGTGTGTGTGTGAGGGAGAGCGTGTGTGTTTGTGTGTGAGGGAGAGCGTGTGTGTGAGGGAGAGTGTGTGTGTGAGGGAGAGTGAGTGTGTGAGGCAGAGTTTGTGTGTGAGGGAGAGAGTGTGTGTGAGGGAGAGAGTGTGTGTGAGGGAGAGTGTGTGTGTGAGGCAGAGTGTGTGTGTGTGAGGGAGAGTGTGTGTGTGAGGGAGAGTGTGTGTGTGAGGGAGAGTGTGTGTGTGAGGGAGAGTGTGTGTGTGAGGGAGAGTGTGTGTGTGAGGGAGAGAGTGTGTGTGAGGGAGAGAGTGTGTGTGAGGGAGAGAGTGTGTGTGAGGGAGAGTGTGTGTGTGAGGCAAAGTGTGTGTGTGAGGCAGAGAGTGTGTGTGATGGAGAGTGTGTGTGAGGGAGAGTGTTTGTGTGAGGGAGAGTGTGTGTGTGAGGGAGAGTGTGTGTGTGAGGCAGAGTGTGTGTGTGAGGCAGAGAGTGTGTGTGAGGGAGAGAGTGTGTGTGAGGGAGAGTGTGTGTGTGAGGCAAAGTGTGTGGGTGAGGGAGAGTGTGTGTGTGAGGGAGAGTGTGTGTGTGAGGCAGAGTGTGTGTGTGAGGGAGAGTGTGTGCGTGAGGCAGAGTGTGTGTGTGAGGGAGAGTGTGTGTGTGAGAGAGAGTGTGTGTGAGGGAGAGTGTGTGTGTGAGGCAAAGTGTGTGTGAGGGAGAGTGAGTGTGTGAGGGAGAGTGTGTGTGTGAGGGAGAGCGTGTGTGTGAGGCAGAGTGTGTGTGTGAGGCAAAGTGTGTGTGAGGGAGAGTGTGTGTGTGAGGGAGAGTGTGTGTGTGAGGGAGAGTGTGTGTGTGAGGGAGAGCGTGTGTGTGAGGCAGAGTGTGTGTGTGAGGGAGAGCGTGTGTGTGAGGGAGAGCGTGTGTGTGAGGCAAAGTGTGTGTGAGGGAGAGCGTGTGTGTGAGGGAGAGCGTGTGTGTGAGGGAGAGAGTGTGTGTGAGGCAGAGTGTGTGTGTGAGGGAGAGTGTGTGTGTGAGGGAGAGTGTGTGTGTGAGGCAAAGTGTGTGTGAGGGAGAGTGTGTGTGTGAGGGAGAGTGTGTGTGTGAGGGAGAGCGTGTGTGTGAGGGAGAGCGTGTGTGTGAGGGAGAGTGTGTGTGTGAGGGAGAGTGTGTGTGAGGGAGAGTGTGTGTGTGAGGGAGAGTGTGTGTGAGGGAGAGTGTGTGTGTGAGGGAGAGTGTGTGTGAGGGAGAGTGTGTGTGTGAGGGAGAGTGTGTGTGTGAGGGAGAGTGTGTGTGTGAGGGAGAGAGTGTGTGTGAGGGAGAGTGTGTGTGTGAGGGAGAGTGTGTGTGTGAGGGAGAGAGTGTGTGTGAGGGAGAGTGTGTGTGTGAGGGAGAGCGTGTGTGTGAGGGAGAGCGTGTGTGTGAGGCAGAGTGTGTGTGTGAGGGAGAGTGTGTGTGTGAGGGAGAGTGTGTGTGTGAGGGAGAGTGTGTGTGTGAGGCAGTGTTTGTGTGTGAGGGAGAGTGTGTGTCTGAGGGAGAGTGTGTGTCTGAGGGAGAGTGTGTGTGTGAGGGAGAGTGTGTGTGTGAGGGAGAGCGTGTGTGTATGGCAGAGTGTGTGTGTGAGGGAGAGTGTGTGTGTGAGGGAGAGTTTGTGTGTGAGGGAGAGCGTGTGTGTGTGTGTGTGAGGGAGAGCGTGTGTGTGAGGGAGAGTGTGTGTGTGAGGGAGAGTGAGTGTGTGAGGGAGAGTGTGTGTGTGAGGGAGAGAGTGTGTGTGAGAGAGAGTGTGTGTGTGAGGGAGAGTGTGTGTGTGAGGGAGAGAGTGTGTGTGAGGGAGAGAGTGTGTGTGAGGGAGAGAGTGTGTGTGTGAGGGAGAGTGTGTGTGTGAGGGAGAGTGTGTGTGTGAGGCAGAGTGTGTGTGTGAGGCAGAGTTTGTGTGTGAGGGAGAGTGTGTGTCTGAGGGCGAGTGTGTGTCTGAGGGAGAGTGTGTGTGTGAGGGAGAGTGTGTGTGTGAGGGACAGCGTGTGTGTGAGGGAGAGTGTGTGTGTGAGGGAGAGCGTGTGTGTGAGGGAGAGTGTGTGCGTGAGGCAGAGTGTGTGTGTGAGGCAGAGTTTGTGTGTGAGGGAGAGTGTGTGTCTGAGGGCGAGTGTGTGTCTGAGGGAGAGTGTGTGTGTGAGGGAGAGTGTGTGTGTGAGGGAGAGCGTGTGTGTATGGCAGAGTGTGTGTGTGAGGGAGAGTGTGTGTGTGAGGGAGAGCGTGTGTGTTTGTGTGTGAGGGAGAGCGTGTGTGTGAGGGAGAGTGTGTGTGTGAGGGAGAGTGAGTGTGTGAGGCAGAGTTTGTGTGTGAGGGAGAGAGTGTGTGTGAGGGAGAGAGTGTGTGTGAGGGAGAGTGTGTGTGTGAGGCAGAGTGTGTGTGTGTGAGGGAGAGTGTGTGTGTGAGGGAGAGTTTGTGTGTGAGGGAGAGTGTGTGTGTGAGGGAGAGAGTGTTTGTGAGGCAGAGTGTGTGTGTGAGGGAGAGTGTGTGTGTGAGGGAGAGTGTGTGTGTGAGGGAGAGTGTGTGTGTGAGGGAGAGTGTGTGTGTGAGGCAGAGTGTGTGTGTGAGGGAGAGAGTGTTTGTGAGGCAGAGTGTGTGTGTGAGGGAGAGTGTGTGTGTGAGGGAGAGAGTGTGTGTGAGGGAGAGAGTGTGTGTGAGGGAGATTGTGTGTTTGTGAGGGAGAGTGTGTGTGTGAGGGAGAGTGTGTGTGTGAGGCAGAGTGTGTGTGTGAGGGAGAATGTGTGTGTGTGAGGGAGAGTGTGTGTGTGAGGGAGAGAGTGTGTGTGAGGGAGAGTGTGTGTGTGAGGGAGAGAGCGTGTGTGAGGGATAGTTTGTGTGTGAGGCAGAGTGTGTGTGTGAGGGAGAGTGTGTGTGTGAGGGAGAGTGTGTGTGTGAGGGAGAGAGTGTGTGTGAGGGAGAGTGTGTGTGATGGAGAGTGTGTGTGTGAGGGAGAGTGTGTGTGTGATGGAGAGTGTGTGTGTGATGGAGAGTGTGTGTGATGGAGAGTGTGTGTGTGAGGGAGAGTGTGTGTGTGAGGGAGAGTGTGTGTGTGAGGCAGAGTGTGTGTGTGAGGCAGAGTGTGTGTGTGAAGGGAGAGTGTGTGTGTGAGGGAGAGTGTGTGTGTGAGGGAGAGTGTGTGTGTGAGGGAGAGAGTGTGTGTGAGGCAGAGTGCGTGTGTGAGGGAGAGAGTGTGTGTGAGGGAGAGTGTGTGTGTGAGGGAGAGTGTGTGTGTGAGCGAGAGTGTGTGTGTGAGGGAGAGTGTGTGTGTTAGGGAGAGAGTGTGTGTGAGGGAGAGTGTGTGAGTGAGGGAGAGTGTGTGTGTGAGGGAGAGAGTGTGTGTGAGGGAGAGAGTGTGTGTGAGGGAGAGTGCGTGTGTGAGGGAGAGAGTGTGTGTGAGGGAGAGTGTGTGTGTGAGGGAGAGTGTGTGTGTGAGGCAGAGTATGTGTGTGAGGCAGAGAGTGTGTGTGAGGGAGAGAGTGTGTGTGATGGAGAGTGTGTGTGAGGGAGAGTGTGTGTGTGAGGGAGAGTGTGTGTGTGAGGGAGAGTGTGTGTGTGAGGGAGAGTGTGTGTGTGAGGGAGAGTGTGTGTGTGAGGCAGAGTGTGTGTGTGAGGCAGAGAGTGTGTGTGAGGGAGAGAGTGTGTGTGAGGGAGAGTGTGTGTGTGAGGCAAAGTGTGTGGGTGAGGGAGAGTGTGTGTGTGAGGGAGAGTGTGTGTGTGAGGCAGAGTGTGTGTGTGAGGGAGAGTGTGTGCGTGAGGCAGAGTGTGTGTGTGAGGGAGAGTGTGTGTGTGAGAGAGAGTGTGTGTGAGGGAGAGTGTGTGTGTGAGGCAAAGTGTGTGTGAGGGAGAGTGTGTGTGTGAGGGAGAGTGTGTGTGTGAGGGAGAGTGTGTGTGTGAGGGAGAGCGTGTGTGTGAGGCAGAGTGTGTGTGTGAGGGAGAGTGTGTGTGTGAGGCAAAGTGTGTGTGAGGGAGAGCGTGTGTGTGAGGGAGAGCGTGTGTGTGAGGGAGAGAGTGTGTGTGAGGCAGAGTGTGTGTGTGAGGGAGAGTGTGTGTGTGAGGGAGAGTGTGTGTGTGAGGCAAAGTGTGTGTGAGGGAGAGTGTGTGTGTGAGGGAGAGTGTGTGTGTGAGGGAGAGCGTGTGTGTGAGGGAGAGTGTGTGTGTGAGGGAGAGTGTGTGTGAGGGAGAGTGTGTGTGTGAGGGAGAGTGTGTGTGAGGGAGAGTGTGTGTGTGAGGGAGAGTGTGTGTGAGGGAGAGTGTGTGTGTGAGGGAGAGTGTGTGTGTGAGGGAGAGTGTGTGTGTGAGGGAGAGAGTGTGTGTGAGGGAGAGTGTGTGTGTGAGGGAGAGTGTGTGTGTGAGGGAGAGAGTGTGTGTGAGGGAGAGTGTGTGTGTGAGGGAGAGTGTGTGTGTGAGGGAGAGCGTGTGTGTGAGGCAGAGTGTGTGTGTGAGGGAGAGTGTGTGTGTGAGGGAGAGTGTGTGTGTGAGGGAGAGTGTGTGTGTGAGGGAGAGTGTGTGTGTGAGGCAGAGTTTGTGTGTGAGGGAGAGAGTGTGTGTGAGGGAGAGTGTGTGTGTGAGGCAGAGTGTGTGTGTGAGGGAGAGCGTGTGTGTGAGGGAGAGCGTGTGTGTGAGGGAGAGTGTGTGTGTGAGGGAGAGAGTGTGTGAGAGGGAGCGTGTGTGTGTGAGGGAGAGTGTGTGTGTGAGGGAGAGTGTGTGTGTGACGGAGAGCGTGTGTGTGAGGGAGCGTGTGTGTGAGGGAGAGTGTGTGTGTGAGGGAGAGAGTGTGAGGCAGAGTGTGTGTGTGAGGCAGAGTGTGTGTGTGAGGGAGGGTGTGTGTGTGAGGGAGAGCGTGTGTGTGAGGGAGAGCGTGTGTGTGAGGGAGAGTGTGTGTGTGAGGGAGAGTGTGTGTGTGAGGGAGAGTGTGTGAGGCAGAGTGTGTGTGAGGGAGAGCGTGTGAGGCAGAGTGTGTGTGTGAGGCAGAGTGTGTGTGTGAGGGAGAGTGTGTGTGTGAGGGAGAGAGTGTGTGTGAGGGAGAGTGTGTGTGTGAGGGAGAGAGTGTGTGTGTGAGGGAGAGTGTGTGTGTGTGAGGGAGAGTGTGTGTGTGAGGGAGAGTGTGTGTGTGAGGGAGAATGTGTGTGTGAGGGAGAGTGTGTGTGTGAGGGAGAGAGTGTGTGTGAGGGAGAGAGTGTGTGTGAGGCAGAGTGCGTGTGTGAGGGAGAGTGTGTGTGTGAGGGAGAGTGTGTGTGTGAGGGAGAGTGTGTGTGTGAGGGAGAGTGTGTGTGTGAGGGAGAGTGTGTGTGTGAGGGAGTGTGTGTGTGTGAGGGAGAGAGTGTGTGTGTGAGGGAGAGAGTGTGTGTGAGGGAGAGTGTGTGTGTGAGGGAGAATGTGTGTGTGAGGGAGAGTGTGTGTGTGAGGGAGAGTGTGTGTGTGAGGGAGAGCGTGTGTGTGAGGGAGAGTGTGTGTGTGAGGGAGAGTGTGTGTGTGAGGCAGAGTTTGTGTGTGAGGGAGAGTGTGTGTCTGAGGGAGAGTGTGTGTCTGAGGGAGAGTGTGTGTGTGAGGGAGAGTGTGTGTGAGGGAGAGCGTGTGTGTGAGGGAGAGCGTGTGTGTGAGGGAGAGTGTGTGTGTGAGGCAGAGTGTGTGTGTGAAGGGAGAGTGTGTGTGTGAGGGAGAGTGTGTGTGTGAGGGAGAGTGTGTGTGTGAGGGAGAGAGTGTGTGTGAGGCAGAGTGCGTGTGTGAGGGAGAGAGTGTGTGTGAGGGAGAGTGTGTGTGTGAGGGAGAGTGTGTGTGTGAGCGAGAGTGTGTGTGTGAGGGAGAGTGTGTGTGTTAGGGAGAGAGTGTGTGTGAGGGAGAGTGTGTGAGTGAGGGAGAGTGTGTGTGTGAGGGAGAGAGTGTGTGTGAGGGAGAGAGTGTGTGTGAGGGAGAGTGCGTGTGTGAGGGAGAGAGTGTGTGTGAGGGAGAGTGTGTGTGTGAGGGAGAGTGTGTGTGTGAGGGAGAGTGTGTGTGTTAGGGAGAGAGTGTGTGTGAGGGAGAGTGTGTGAGTGAGGGAGAGTGTGTGTGTGAGGGAGAGAGTGTGTGTGAGGGAGAGAGTGTGTGTGAGGGAGAGTGTGTGTGTGTGAGGGAGAGAGTGTGTGTGAGGGAGAGTGTGTGTGTGAGGGAGAGTGTGTGTGTGAGGGAGAGTGTGTGTGTGAGGCAGAGTATGTGTGTGAGGCAGAGAGTGTGTGTGAGGGAGAGAGTGTGTGTGATGGAGAGTGTGTGTGAGGGAGAGTGTTTGTGTGAGGGAGAGTGTGTGTGTGAGGGAGAGTGTGTGTGTGAGGCAGAGTGTGTGTGTGAGGCAGAGAGTGTGTGTGAGGGAGAGAGTGTGTGTGAGGGAGAGTGTGTGTGTGAGGGAGAGTGTGTGTGTGAGGGAGAGTGTGTGTGTGAGGCAAAGTGTGTGGGTGAGGGAGAGTGTGTGTGTGAGGGAGAGTGTGTGTGTGAGGGAGAGTGTGTGTGTGAGGGAGAGCGTGTGTGTGAGGCAGAGTGTGTGTGTGAGGCAAAGTGTGTGTGAGGGAGAGTGTGTGTGTGAGGGAGAGTGTGTGTGTGAGGGAGAGTGTGTGTGTGAGGCAAAGTGTGTGTGAGGGAGAGCGTGTGTGTGAGGCAGAGTGTGTGTGTGAGGGAGAGTGTGTGTGTGAGGCAAAGTGTGTGTGAGGGAGAGCGTGTGTGTGAGGGAGAGCGTGTGTGTGAGGGAGAGAGTGTGTGTGAGGCAGAGTGTGTGTGTGAGGGAGAGTGTGTGTGTGAGGGAGAGTGTGTGTGTGAGGCAAAGTGTGTGTGAGGGAGAGTGTGTGTGTGAGGGAGAGTGTGTGTGTGAGGGAGAGCGTGTGTGTGAGGGAGAGTGTGTGTGTGAGGGAGAGTGTGTGTGAGGGAGAGTGTGTGTGTGAGGGAGAGTGTGTGTGAGGGAGAGTGTGTGTGTGAGGGAGAGTGTGTGTGAGGGAGAGTGTGTGTGTGAGGGAGAGTGTGTGTGTGAGGGAGAGTGTGTGTGTGAGGGAGAGAGTGTGTGTGAGGGAGAGTGTGTGTGTGAGGGAGAGTGTGTGTGTGAGGGAGAGAGTGTGTGTGAGGGAGAGTGTGTGTGTGAGGGAGAGTGTGTGTGTGAGGGAGAGCGTGTGTGTGAGGCAGAGTGTGTGTGTGAGGGAGAGTGTGTGTGTGAGGGAGAGTGTGTGTGTGAGGGAGAGTGTGTGTGTGAGGGAGAGTGTGTGTGTGAGGCAGAGTTTGTGTGTGAGGGAGAGAGTGTGTGTGAGGGAGAGTGTGTGTGTGAGGCAGAGTGTGTGTGTGAGGGAGAGCGTGTGTGTGAGGGAGAGCGTGTGTGTGAGGGAGAGTGTGTGTGTGAGGGAGAGAGTGTGTGAGAGGGAGCGTGTGTGTGTGAGGGAGAGTGTGTGTGTGAGGGAGAGTGTGTGTGTGACGGAGAGCGTGTGTGTGAGGGAGCGTGTGTGTGAGGCAGAGTGTGTGTGTGAGGGAGGGTGTGTGTGTGAGGGAGAGCGTGTGTGTGAGGGAGAGCGTGTGTGTGAGGGAGAGTGTGTGTGTGAGGGAGAGTGTGTGTGTGAGGGAGAGTGTGTGAGGCAGAGTGTGTGTGAGGGAGAGCGTGTGAGGCAGAGTGTGTGTGTGAGGCAGAGTGTGTGTGTGAGGGAGAGTGTGTGTGTGAGGGAGAGAGTGTGTGTGAGGGAGAGTGTGTGTGTGAGGGAGAGAGTGTGTGTGTGAGGGAGAGTGTGTGTGTGTGAGGGAGAGTGTGTGTGTGAGGGAGAGTGTGTGTGTGAGGGAGAATGTGTGTGTGAGGGAGAGTGTGTGTGTGAGGGAGAGAGTGTGTGTGAGGGAGAGAGTGTGTGTGAGGCAGAGTGCGTGTGTGAGGGAGAGTGTGTGTGTGAGGGAGAGTGTGTGTGTGAGGGAGAGTGTGTGTGTGAGGGAGAGTGTGTGTGTGAGGGAGAGTGTGTGTGTGAGGGAGTGTGTGTGTGTGAGGGAGAGAGTGTGTGTGTGAGGGAGAGAGTGTGTGTGAGGGAGAGTGTGTGTGTGAGGGAGAATGTGTGTGTGAGGGAGAGTGTGTGTGTGAGGGAGAGTGTGTGTGTGAGGGAGAGCGTGTGTGTGAGGGAGAGTGTGTGTGTGAGGGAGAGTGTGTGTGTGAGGCAGAGTTTGTGTGTGAGGGAGAGTGTGTGTCTGAGGGAGAGTGTGTGTCTGAGGGAGAGTGTGTGTGTGAGGGAGAGTGTGTGTGAGGGAGAGCGTGTGTGTGAGGGAGAGCGTGTGTGTGAGGGAGAGCGTGTGTGTGAGGCAGAGTGTGTGTGTGAGGGAGAGTGTGTGTGTGAGGGAGAGTGTGTGTGTGAGGGAGAGTGTGTGTGTGAGGCAGTGTTTGTGTGTGAGGGAGAGTGTGTGTCTGAGGGAGAGTGTGTGTCTGAGGGAGAGTGTGTGTGTGAGGGAGAGTGTGTGTGTGAGGGAGAGCGTGTGTGTATGGCAGAGTGTGTGTGTGAGGGAGAGTGTGTGTGTGAGGGAGAGTTTGTGTGTGAGGGAGAGCGTGTGTGTGTGTGTGTGAGGGAGAGCGTGTGTGTGAGGGAGAGTGTGTGTGTGAGGGAGAGTGAGTGTGTGAGGCAGAGTTTGTGTGTGAGGGAGAGTGTGTGTGTGAGGGAGAGAGTGTGTGTGAGAGAGAGTGTGTGTGTGAGGGAGAGAGTGTGTGTGAGGGAGAGTGTGTGTGTGAGGGAGAGTGTGTGTGTGAGGGAGAGTGTGTGTGTGAGGGAGAGTGTGTGTGTGAGGGAGAGAGTGTTTGTGAGGCAGAGTGTGTGTGTGAGGGAGAGTGTGTGTGTGAGGGAGAGAGTGTGTGTGAGGGAGAGCGTGTGTGTGAGGGAGAGTGTGTGTATGAGGCAGAGTGTGTGTGTGAGGGAGAATGTGTGTGTGTGAGGGAGAGAGTGTGTGTGAGGGAGTGTGTGTGTGAGGGAGAGAGTGTGTGTGAGGGAGAGTGTGTGTGTGAGGGAGAGAGCGTGTGTGAGGGATAGTGTGTGTGTGAGGGAGAGAGTGTGTGTGAGGGAGAGTGTGTGTGTGAGGGAGAGAGCGTGTGTGAGGGAGATTGTGTGTGTGTGAGGGAGAGTGTGTGTGTGAGGGAGAGTGTGTGTATGAGGCAGAGTGTGTGTGTGAGGGAGAATGTGTGTGTGTGAGGGAGAGAGTGTGTGTGAGGGAGAGTGTGTGTGTGAGGGAGAGTGTGTGTATGAGGCAGAGTGTGTGTGTGAGGGAGAATGTGTGTGTGTGAGGGAGAGAGTGTGTGTGAGGGAGAGTGTGTGTATGAGGCAGAGTGTGTGTGTGAGGGAGAATGTGTGTGTGTGAGGGAGAGAGTGTGTGTGAGGGAGAGTGTGTGTGTGAGGGAGAGAGTGTGTGTGAGGGAGAGTGTGTGTGTGAGGGAGAGAGCGTGTGTGAGGGATAGTGTGTGTGTGAGGCAGAGAGTGTGTGTGAGGGAGAGTGTGTGTGTGAGGGAGAGTGTGTGTGTGAGGGAGAGTGTGTGTGTGAGGGAGAGTGTGTGTGAGGCAGAGTGTGTGTGTGAGGGAGAGTGTGTGTGTGAGGGAGAGTGTGTGTGTGAGGCAGAGTGTGTGTGTGAGGCAGACTTTGTGTGTGAGGCAGAGTATGTGTGTGAGGCAGAGTTTGTGTGTGAGGGAGAGTGTGTGTGTGAGGGAGAGTGTGTGTGTGAGGGAGAGTGTGTGTGTGAGGGAGAGTGTGTGTGTGAGGGAGAGTGTGTGTGTGAGGGAGAGAGTGTGTGTGAGGGAGAGTGTGTGTGTGAGGGAGACAGTGTGTGTGAGGGAGAGAGTGTGTGTGAGGGAGAGTGTGTGTGTGAGGGAGAGTGTGTGTGTGAGGGAGAGTGTGTGTGTGAGGGAGAGTGTGTGTGTGAGGGAGAGTGTGTGTGAGGGAGAGTGTGTGTGTGAGGGAGAGTGTGTGTGTGAGGGAGAGTGTGTGTGTGAGGGAGAGAGTGTGTGTGAGGGAGAGTGTGTGTGTGAGGGAGAGTGTGTGTGTGAGGGAGAGTGTGTGTGTGAGGGAGAGAGTGTGTGTGAGGGAGAGAGTGTGTGTGAGGGAGAGAGTGTGTGTGAGGGAGAGTGTGTGTGTGAGGGAGACAGTGTGTGTGAGGGAGAGAGTGTGTGTGAGGCAGAGTGCGTGTGAGGCAGAGTGCGTGTGTGAGGGAGAGAGTGTGTGTGAGGGAGAGTGTGTGTGTGAGGCAGAGTGCGTGTGTGAGGGAGAGAGTGTGTGTGAGGGAGAGTGTGTGTGTGAGGGAGAGTGTGTGTGTGAGGGAGAGAGTGTGTGTGAGGGAGAGTGTGTGTGTGAGGGAGAGTGTGTGTGTGAGGGAGAGTGTGTGTGTGAGGGAGAGTGTGTGTGTGAGGCAGAGTGCGTGTGTGAGGGAGAGAGTGTGTGTGAGGGAGAGTGTGTGTGTGAGGGAGAGTGTGTGTGTGAGGGAGAGTGTGTGTGTGAGGGAGAGAGTGTGTGTGAGGGAGAGAGTGTGTGTGAGGGAGAGTGTGTGTGTGAGGGAGAGTGTGTGTGTGAGGGAGAGAGTGTGTGTGAGGGAGAGAGTGTGTGTGAGGGAGAGTGTGTGTGTGAGGGAGAGTGTGTGTGTGAGGGAGAGTGTGTGTGTGAGGGAGAGTGTGTGTGAGGGAGAGTGTGTGTGTGAGAGAGAGTGTGTGTGTGAGGGAGAGTGTGTGTGTGAGGGAGAGAGTGTGTGTGAGGGAGAGTGTGTGTGTGAGGGAGAGTGTGTGTGTGAGGGAGAGTGTGTGTGTGAGGGAGAGAGTGTGTGTGAGGGAGAGAGTGTGTGTGAGGGAGAGTGTGTGTGTGAGGGAGACAGTGTGTGTGAGGGAGAGAGTGTGTGTGAGGCAGAGTGCGTGTGAGGCAGAGTGCGTGTGTGAGGGAGAGAGTGTGTGTGAGGGAGAGTGTGTGTGTGAGGCAGAGTGCGTGTGTGAGGGAGAGTGCGTGTGTGAGGGAGAGAGTGTGTGTGAGGGAGAGTGTGTGTGTGAGGGAGAGTGTGTGTGTGAGGGAGAGAGTGTGTGTGAGGGAGAGTGTGTGTGTGAGGGAGAGTGTGTGTGTGAGGGAGAGTGTGTGTGTGAGGGAGAGTGTGTGTGTGAGGCAGAGTGCGTGTGTGAGGGAGAGAGTGTGTGTGAGGGAGAGTGTGTGTGTGAGGGAGAGTGTGTGTGTGAGGGAGAGAGTGTGTGTGAGGGAGAGTGTGTGTGTGAGGGAGAGTGTGTGTGTGAGGGAGAGTGTGTGTGTGAGGGAGAGAGTGTGTGTGAGGGAGAGTGTGTGTGTGAGGGAGAGTGTGTGTGTGAGGCAGAGTGTGTGTGTGAGGGAGAGTGTGTGTGTGAGGGAGAGTGTGTGTGTGAGGCAGAGTGTGTGTGTGAGGGAGAGTGTGTGTGTGAGGCAGAGTGTGTGTGTGAGGGAGAGTGTGTGTGTGAGGGAGAGTGTGTGTGTGAGGCAGAGTGTGTGTGTGAGGGAGAGTGTGTGTGTGAGGCAGAGTGTGTGTGTGAGGGAGAGTGTGTGTGTGAGTGAGAGTGTGTGTGTGAGGGAGAGCGTGTGTGTATGGCAGAGTGTGTGTGTGAGGGAGAGAGTGTGTGTGAGGGAGAGTGTGTGTGAGGGAGAGTGTGTGTGTGAGGGAGAGTGTGGGTGTGAGGCAGAGTGTGTGTGTGAGGCAGAGTTTGTGTGTGAGGGAGAGTGTGTGTCTGAGTGAGAGTGTGTGTGTGAGGGAGAGTGTGTGTGTGAGGGAGAGCGTGTGTGTATGGCAGAGTGTGTGTGTGAGGGAGAGTGTGTGTGTGAGGGAGAGTGTGTGTGTGAGGGAGAGTTTGTGTGTGAGGGAGAGCGTGTGTGTTTGTGTGTGAGGGAGAGCGTGTGTGTGAGGGAGAGTGTGTGTGTGAGGGAGAGTGTGTGTGTGAGTGAGAGTGTGTGTGTGAGGCAGAGTGTGTGTGAGGGAGAGTGTGTGTGTGAGGGAGAGAGTGTGTGTGAGGGAGAGAGTGTGTGTGAGGGAGAGAGTGTGTGTGAGGGAGAGTGTGTGTGTGAGGCAGAGTGTGTGTGTGTGTGAGGGAGAGTGTGTGTGTGAGGGAGAGTGTGTGTGTGAGGGAGAGTGTGTGTGTGAGGGAGAGAGTGTGTGTGAGGGAGAGTGTGTGTGTGAGGGAGAGTGAGTGTGTGAGGCAGAGTGTGTGTGTGAGGGAGAGTGTGTGTGTGAGGGAGAGAGTGTGTGTGAGGGAGAGAGTGTGTGTGAGGGAGATTGTGTGTGTGTGAGGGAGAGTGTGTGTGTGAGGGAGAGTGTGTGTGTGAGGCAGAGTGTGTGTGAGGGAGAATGTGTGTGTGTGAGGGAGAGTGTGTGTGTGAGGGAGAGAGTGTGTGTGAGGGAGAGTGTGTGTGTGAGGGAGAGAGCGTGTGTGAGGGATAGTGTGTGTGTGAGGCAGAGTGTGTGTGTGAGGGAGAGTGTGTGTGTGAGGGAGAGTGTGTGTGAGGCAGAGTGTGTGTGTGAGGGAGAGTGTGTGTGAGGCAGAGTGTGTGTGTGAGGCAGACTTTGTGTGTGAGGCAGAGTGTGTGTGTGAGGCAGAGTATGTGTGTGAGGCAGAGTTTGTGTGTGAGGGAGAGTGTGTGTGTGAGGGAGAGTGTGTGTGTGAGGGAGAGTGTGTGTGTGAGGGAGAGAGTGTGTGTGAGGGAGAGAGTGTGTGTGAGGCTGAGTGTGTGTGTGAGGGAGAGTGTGTGTGTGAGGCAAAGTGTGTGTGAGGGAGAGCGTGTGTGTGAGGGAGAGTGTGTGTGTGAGGGAGAGTGTTTGTGAGGGAGAGTGTGTGTGTGAGGGAGAGTGTGTGTGTGAGGGAGAGTGTTTGTGAGGGAGAGTGTGTGTGTGAGGGAGAGAGTGTGTGTGAGGGAGAGTGTGTGTGTGAGGGAGAGTGTGTGTGAGAGGGAGAGTGTGTGTGTGAGGCAGAGTGCGTGTGTGAGGGAGAGGGTGTGTGTGAGGGAGTGTGTGTGTGTGAGGGAGAGTGTGTGTGTGAGGGAGTGTGTGTGTGTGAGGGAGAGTGTGTGTGTGAGGGAGAGTGTGTGTGTGACGGAGAGCGTGTGTGTGAGGGAGAGCGTGTGTGTGAGGGAGAGTGTGTGTGTGAGGGAGAGTGTGTGTGTGAGGGAGAGTGTGTGTGTGAGGGAGAGTGTGTGTGTGAGGGAGAGCGTGTGTGTGAGGGAGAGTGTGTGTGTGAGGGAGAGTGTGTGTGTGAGGGAGAGTGTGTGTGTGAGGGAGAGCGTGTGTGTGAGGCAGAGTGTGTGTGTGAGGGAGAGTGTGTGTGTGAGGGAGAGTGTGTGTGTGAGGGAGAGTGTGTGTGTGAGGCAGAGTTTGTGTGTGAGGGAGAGAGTGTGTGTGAGGCAGAGTTTGTGTGTGAGGGAGAGTGTGTGTGTGAGGGAGAGTGTGTGTGTGAGGGAGAGTGTGTGTGTGAGGGAGAGAGTGTGTGTGAGGCAGAGTGTGTGTGTGAGGGAGAGTGTGTGTGTGAGGGAGAGTGTGTGTGTGAGGGAGAGTGTGTGTGTGAGGGAGAGTGTGTGTGTGACGGAGAGCGTGTGTGTGACGGAGCATGTGTGTGAGGGAGAGTGTATGTGTGAGGGAGAGAGTGTGTTTGAAGGAGAGTGTGTGTGTGAGGGAGAGCGTGTGTGTGAGGGAGAGCGTGTGTGTGAGGGAGAGTGTGTGTGTGAGGGAGAGTGTGTGTGTGAGGGAGAGTGTGTGAGGGAGAGTGTGTGTGAGGGAGAGCGTGTGAGGCAGAGTGTGTGTGTGAGGCAGAGTGTGTGTGTGAGGGAGAGTGTGTGTGTGAGGGAGAGAGTGTGTGTGAGGGAAGCGTGTGAGGGAGAGCGTGTGTGTGAGGGAGAGTGTGTGTGTGAGGGAGAGTGTGTGTGTGAGTGAGTGTGTGTGTGTGAGGGAGAGAGTGTGTGTGTGAGGGAGAGTGTGTGTGTGTGAGGGAGAGTGTGTGTGTGAGAGAGAGTGTGTGTGTGAGGGAGAGAGTGTGTGTGAGGGAGAGAGTGTGTGTGAGGCAGATTGTGTGTGAGGGAGAGTGTGTGTGTGAGGGAGAGTGTGTGTGTGAGGGAGTGTGTGTGTGTGAGGGAGAGTGTGTGTGTGAGGGAGAGAGTGTGTGTGAGGGAGAGTGTGTGTGTGAGGGAGAGAGTGTGTGTGAGGGAGAGTGTGTGTGTGAGGGAGAGAGTGTGTGTGAGGCAGAGTGTGTGTGTGAGGGAGAGTGTGTGTGTGAGGGAGAGAGTGTGTGTGAGGGAGAGTGTGTGTGTGAGGGAGAGTGTGTGTGTGAGGGAGAGTGTGTGTGTGAGGGAGAGTGTGTGTGTGAGGGAGAGTGTGTGTGTGAGGGAGAGTGTGTGTGTGAGGGAGAGTGTGTGTGTGAGGGAGAGTGTGTGTGTGAGGGAGAGAGTGTGTTTGAAGGAGAGTGTGTGTGTGAGGGAGAGTGTGTGTGTGAGGGAGAGAGTGTGTTTGAGGGAGAGTGTGTGTGTGAGGGAGAGTGTGTGTGTGAGGGAGAGAGTGTGTGTGAGGGAGAGTGTGTGTGTGAGGGAGAGTGTGTGTGTGAGGGAGAGTGTGTGTGTGAGGGAGAGTGTGTGTGTGAGGGAGAGTGTGTGTGTGAGGGAGAGTGTGTGTGTGAGGGAGAGTGTGTGTGTGAGGGAGAGTGTGTGTGTGAGGCAGAGTGTGTGTGTGAGGGAGAGTGTGTGTGTGAGGGAGAGTGTGTGTGTGAGGGAGAGTCTGTGTGTGTGAGGGAGAGTGTGTGTGTGAGACAGAGTGTGTGGGTGAGGGAGAGCGTGTGTGTGAGGGAGAGTGTGTGTGTGAGGCAAAGTGTGTGTGAGGGAGAGTGTGTGTGTGAGGGAGAGCTTGTGTGTGAGGGAGAGTGTGTGTGTGAGGCAGAGTGTGTGTGTGAGGGAGAGTGTGTGTGTGAGGGAGAGTGTGTGTGTGAGGCAGAGTGTGTGTGAGGGAGAGTGTGTGTGTGAGGCAAAGTGTGTGTGAGGGAGAGTGTGTGTGTGAGGGAGAGCGTGTGTGTGAGGGAGAGTGTGTGTGTGAGGCAAAGTGTGTGTGAGGGAGAGTGTGTGTGTGAGGGAGAGTGTGTGTGTGAGGGAGAGCGTGTGTGTGAGGCAGAGTGTGTGTGTGAGGGAGAGTGTGTGTGTGAGGGAGAGCGTGTGTGTGAGGGAGAGTGTGTGTGTGAGGCAAAGTGTGTGTGAGGGAGAGTGTGTGTGTGAGGGAGAGTGTGTGTGTGAGGGAGAGTGTGTGTGTGAGGCAGAGTGTGTGTGTGAGGGAGAGTGTGTGTGTGAGGGAGAGTGTGTGTGTGAGGCAGAGTGTGTGTGTGAGGGAGAGTGTGTGTGTGAGGGAGAGCGTGTGTGTGAGGGAGAGCATGTGTGTGAGGGAGAGCGTGTGTGTGAGGCAAAGTGTGTGTGAGGGAGAGTGTGTGTGTGAGGGAGAGTGTGTGTGTGAGGCAGAGTGTGTGTGTGAGGGAGAGTGTGTGTGTGAGGGAGAGTGTGTGTGTGAGGCAAAGTGTGTGTGAGGGAGAGTGTGTGTGTGAGGCAGAGTGTGTGTGTGAGGGAGAGAGTGTGTGTGAGGCAGAGTGTGTGTGTGAGGGAGAGTGTGTGTGTGAGGGAGAGTGTGTGTGTGAGGCAAGTGTGTGTGAGGGAGAGTGTGTGTGTGAGGGAGAGTGTGTGTGTGAGGGAGAGCGTGTGTGTGAGGGAGAGCGTGTGTGTGAGGGAGAGTGTGTGTGTGAGGAGAGTGTGTGTGAGGGAGAGTGTGTGTGTGAGGGAGAGTGTGTGTGAGGGAGAGTGTGTGTGTGAGGAGAGAGTGTGTGTGAGGGAGAGTGTGTGTGTGAGGGAGAGTGTGTGTGTGAGGGAGAGAGTGTGTGTGAGGGAGAGTGTGTGTGTGAGGGAGAGTGTGTGTGTGAGGGAGAGTGTGTGTGTGAGGGAGAGTGTGTGTGTGAGGGAGAGCGTGTGTGTGAGGGAGAGTGTGTGTGTGAGGCAGAGTGTGTGTGAGGGAGAGTGTGTGTGTGAGGGAGAGTGTGTGTGTGAGGGAGAGTGTGTGTGTGAGGCAGAGTGTGTGTGAGGGAGAGTGTGTGTGTGAGGGAGAGTGTGTGTGTGAGGGAGAGCGTGTGTGTGAGGGAGAGCGTGTGTGTGAGGGAGAGTGTGTGTGAGGGAGAGTGTGTGTGTGAGGGAGAGTGTGTGTGAGGGAGGGAGTGTGTGTGTGAGGGAGAGGTGTGTGTGAGGGAGAGTGTGTGTGTGAGGCAAAGTGTGTGTGAGGGAGAGTGTGTGTGTGAGGGAGAGTGTGTGTGTGAGGGAGAGTGTGTGTGTGAGGCAGAGTGTGTGTGTGAGGGAGAGTGTGTGTGTGAGGGAGAGTGTGTGTGTGAGGCAGAGTGTGTGTGTGAGGGAGAGTGTGTGTGTGAGGGAGAGCGTGTGTGTGAGGGAGAGCTGTGTGTGAGGGAGAGCGTGTGTGTGAGGCAGAGTGTGTGTGAGGGAGAGTGTGTGTGTGAGGGAGAGTGTGTGTGTGAGGGAGAGTGTGTGTGTGAGGGAGAGTGTGTGTGTGAGGGAGAGTGTGTGTGTGAGGCAGAGTGTGTGTGAGGGAGAGTGTGTGTGTGAGGGAGAGTGTGTGTGTGAGGGAGAGAGTGTGTGTGAGGGAGAGTGTGTGTGTGAGGGAGAGTGTGTGTGTGAGGGAGAGTGTGTGTGTGAGGGAGAGTGTGTGTGAGGGAGAGTGTGTGTGTGAGGGAGAGTGTGTGTGAGGGAGAGTGTGTGTGTGAGGGAGAGCGTGTGTGTGAGGGAGAGTGTGTGTGAGGGAGAGTGTGTGTGTGAGGGAGAGTGTGTGTGAGGGAGAGTGTGTGTGGAGGGAGAGTGTGTGTGTGAGGGAGAGTGTGTGTGTGAGGGAGAGTGTGTGTGTGAGGGAGAGAGTGTGTGTGAGGGAGAGTGTGTGTGTGAGGGAGAGAGTGTGTGTGAGGGAGAGTGTGTGTGTGAGGGAGAGTGTGTGTGTGAGGGAGAGCGTGTGTGTGAGGGAG
>NW_027253054.1:0-5000 GCF_044704955.1 Pristiophorus japonicus | reverse complement strand
CCACTTTGCCGGGCCGACTCGCTTGCCCAAGCGGGAAACCATCAACCGCAGGCCCGGTAAGGCGGCCGAATCTGACCTCATAGACTTCCACACAACGGGACTTTTGACTTTCCCGGCCGCGGGTGGCCTCCACCCGGCCTCAGCCATCAGCCCTGCCTGCCTCCAGCCGCCTTCTGGTTAATGAGTTATCCAGCCTGGCACTTCGGTTGCGCCAGCGAGACCAAGTCTCGGCTTTGGTTAATGATTTGAGCCGAACCGACCTGCCCCCCGCCTCCCCCGGGCTGAACTCGGGCAGGTCTGCCGATTTCCGACTCCTTTCGGGGCCTAATCGGGTCGCGCGAGCCGCCTGGCGCGACGGGACATGCCCCGGCCTCTGCCAGGCCTCGGGCTGCCGTTTTTGAAGCCCGACCAAAAACCCGAAAAATGGACAAAAATGGAAAAAATTCCCGCCCAAAAAGGGTGAATAGTCGGTTGGGCGGCAGCCCTGGTCGGTCTCTGCAGACCTGGAGGCTCGAGACGTTTGTTTGGAAAACTCACCAAGTCTCGATTCTGCCACCTCCTACCTCTGTGCAGATACCCCGCCAACCCCCAAGGACAGAAATGACAAGTGTCAAGTTGGCGGGGCGTCGGGCCACCTGCTGCCGGCCATGAGCATCCAAATCCCGCAAAAGGGGCATTTTCATTTCTTCATCGGGACTTCCGACAATTGCCGAGGTTCAACTCATTAACGTTGTTCGCAGACACTTGCCAGAAAATGCAAGTGGCCACTTTGCCGGGCCGACTCGCTTGCCCAAGCGGGAAACCATCAACCGCAGGCCCGGTAAGGCGGCCGAATCTGACCTCATAGACTTCCACACAACGGGACTTTTGACTTTCCCGGCCGCGGGTGGCCTCCACCCGGCCTCAGCCATCAGCCCTGCCTGCCTCCAGCCGCCTTCTGGTTAATGAGTTATCCAGCCTGGCACTTCGGTTGCGCCAGCGAGACCAAGTCTCGGCTTTGGTTAATGATTTGAGCCGAACCGACCTGCCCCCCGCCCCCCCGGGCTGAACTCTCGGGCAGGTCTGCCGATTTCCCGACTCCTTTCGGGGCCTAATCGGGTCGCGCGAGCCGCCTGGCGCGATCGGGGACCATGCCCCGGCCTCTGCCAGGCCTCGGGCAGCCGCTTTTGAAGCCCGACCAAAAACCCGAAAAATGGGCAAAAAGGGAATAAATTCCCGCCCAAAAAGGGTGAATAGTCGGTTGGGCGGCAGCCCTGGTCGGTCTCTGCAGACCTGGAGGCTCGAGACGTTTGTTTGGAAAACTCACCAAGTCTCGATTCTGCCACCTCCTACCTCTGTGCAGATACCCCGCCAACCCCCAAGGACAGAAATGACAAGTGTCAAGTTGGCGGGGCGTCGGGCCACCTGCTGCCGGCCATGAGCATCCAAATCCCCGCAAAAGGGGCATTTTCATTTCTTCATCGGGACTTCCGGCAATTTCCAAGGTTCAACTCATTAACGTTGTTCGCAGACACTTGCCAGAAAATGCAAGTGGCCACTTTGCCGGGCCGACTCGCTTGCCCAAGCGGGAAACCATCAACCGAAGGCCCGGTAAGGCGGCCGAATCTGACCTCATAGACTTCCACACAACGGGACTTTTGACTTTCCCGGCCGCGGGTGGCCTCCACCCGGCCTCAGCCATCAGCCCTGCCTGCCTCCAGCCGCCTTCTGGTTAATGAGTTATCCAGCCTGGCACTTCGGTTGCGCCAGCGAGACCAAGTCTCGGCTTTGGTTAATGATTTGAGCCGAACCGACCTGCCCCCCGCCACCGCGGGCTGAACTCGGCAAGGTCTGCCGATTTCCCGACTCCTTTCGGGGCCTAATCGGGTCGCGCGAGCCGCCTGGCGCGATCGGGGCCCATGCCCCGGCCTCTGCCAGGCCTCGGGCAGCCGCTTTTGAAGCCCGACCAAAAACCCGAAAAATGGGCAAAAAGGGAATAAATTCCCGCCCAAAAAGGGTGAATAGTCGGTTGGGCGGCAGCCCTGGTCGGTCTCTGCAGACCTGGAGGCTCGAGACGTTTGTTTGGAAAACTCACCAAGTCTCGATTCTGCCACCTCCTACCTCTGTGCAGATACCCCGCCAACCCCCAAGGACAGAAATGACAAGTGTCAAGTTGGCGGGGCGTCGGGCCACCTGCTGCCGGCCATGAGCATCCAAATCCCCGCAAAAGGGGCATTTTCATTTCTTCATCGGGACTTCCGGCAATTTCCAAGGTTCAACTCATTAACGTTGTTCGCAGACACTTGCCAGAAAATGCAAGTGGCCACTTTGCCGGGCCGACTCGCTTGCCCAAGCGGGAAACCATCAACCGAAGGCCCGGTAAGGCGGCCGAATCTGACCTCATAGACTTCCACACAACGGGACTTTTGACTTTCCCGGCCGCGGGTGGCCTCCACCCGGCCTCAGCCATCAGCCCTGCCTGCCTCCAGCCGCCTTCTGGTTAATGAGTTATCCAGCCTGGCACTTCGGTTGCGCCAGCGAGACCAAGTCTCGGCTTTGGTTAATGATTTGAGCCGAACCGACCTGCCCCCCGCCCCCGCGGGCTGAAGTCGGGCAGGTCTGCCGATTTCCCGACTCCTTTCGGGGCCTAATCGGGTCGCGCGTGCCGCCTGGCGCGATCGGGGCCCATGCCCCGGCCTCTGCCAGGCCTCGGGCAGCCGCTTTTGAAGCCCGACCAAAAACCCGAAAAATGGGCAAAAAGGGAATAAATTCCCGCCCAAAAAGGGTGAATAGTCGGTTGGGCGGCAGCCCTGGTCGGTCTCTGCAGACCTGGAGGCTCGAGACGTTTGTTTGGAAAACTCCCAAGTCTCGATTCTGCCACCTCCTACCTCTGTGCAGATACCCCGCCAACCCCCAAGGACAGAAATGACAAGTGTCAAGTTGGCGGGGCGTCGGGCCACCTGCTGCCGGCCATGAGCATCCAAATCCCCGCAAAAGGGGCATTTTCATTTCTTCATCGGGACTTCCGACAATTGCCGAGGTTCAACTCATTAACGTTGTTCGCAGACACTTGCCAGAAAATGCAAGTGGCCACTTTGCCGGGCCGACTCGCTTGCCCAAGCGGGAAACCATCAACCGCAGGCCCGGTAAGGCGGCCGAATCTGACCTCATAGACTTCCACACAACGGGACTTTTGACTTTCCCGGCCGCGGGTGGCCTCCACCCGGCCTCAGCCATCAGCCCTGCCTGCCTCCAGCCGCCTTCTGGTTAATGAGTTATCCAGCCTGGCACTTCGGTTGCGCCAGCGAGACCAAGTCTCGGCTTTGGTTAATGATTTGAGCCGAACCGACCTGCCCCCCGCCTCCCCCGGGCTGAACTCGGGCAGGTCTGCCGATTTCCCGACTCCTTTCGGGGCCTAATCGGGTCGCGCGAGCCGCCTGGCGCGACCGGGGACATGCCCCGGCCTCTGCCAGGCCTCGGGCTGCCGTTTTTGAAGCCCGACCAAAAACCCGAAAAATGGACAAAAATGGAAAAAATTCCCGCCCAAAAAGGGTGAATAGTCGGTTGGGCGGCAGCCCTGGTCGGTCTCTGCAGACCTGGAGGCTCGAGACGTGACTTTGGAAAACTCACCAATTCTCGATCAGCCACCTCCTACCTCTGTGCAGGTACCCCGCCAACCCCCAAGGACAGAAATGACAAGTGTCAAGTTGGCGGGACGGATTTGACTTCGGTCGCCGAGCCCTGGAACTAATTTCCCGCAAACGGCTTCGGATTTAGCTCCATCCAGACTTCCGGGACGAAACTTGACAGGCCGTATCTCCGCACTCCCGGAGCGCAGCCGCACCGTTCCGGCACCCATCGACGCGGCTGGCCGAGCCCGAGCGAACGCACCCCACGGCGGACGGCTAGGCCTTTCCGATTTTTTCACCCTTTTTCCCGAAAAGATTCCAACTGGCAGGGACATTCGCCCGACGGCTTAAAGACATGCCCTTCTGCCACACTAACGTCCCCGCCTTCGTTTGGCTATGTTGGCTTCGTCATTTCCGTCTTTTATTAAAGATACCATCTTAACACGCCGGTTAACCATTTGCCAGAGTTTTCGGTTAATGGTTTGCCACCTTCAACCCATTTGGTTAACCATTTGCCGCCGACAATTTTCAGTTCATCAGTTGCCACATTCAGACTTTCTTCTCCGGTTGCATTTCGCGGACTTCCAGCGCGCTCGGCTTCGGGTCGGCCCGCAGGAATGTGGTAGCGTTCGATGCCGCTTGCCTTCCTCTTCCCCGCGCCGCGCACCCGACGAGCACAGCTGGCCCACCAGCGGAGATAGCCGTCGGAAAGCGGTCTCCAGCCAACGGCTGCACCTCCGCCGGCCAAAGAGCCGGCCGCACGCCGTCGCTGGCCTCCGGTGCGACCCGTCCGGCCGCAGCGGACGCTCTTTACCCGCGCCAGTTGCCACGTTGCGTCGTCATGTTACTGCCCAAAGACTGCAGCGGATGCCGGTTGCCCGGCGGGCCAAGCGGCCTAGCGACGCCGTGCCTCGTCCATGCGGGAGCGGGCTGACACCGCCGCCTGCGGCGCCGCCGCCGCTTTCCAACGAGGTATGGCCGACAGCGGTCCGACACGGGACGGCGGAGAGATCCGCATTTCGGCCCCGGCCGCATCAGACAGCCAGAACTGGCCGACCGAAGTTTTCCACCCGCCGGCTGGCCGATCAAGCCCGCTTCCGAAGAAAGGCGCTCGGCTTGCAGGCCGCTCCGCCATCCAGCATCCCTGGCTGCCCGGCACAGGTTACAAGATGCACCCCCAATGACGCAGCAGACCATTGTCGCTCAAGCAGCTTCATGCCGCCAGCCCAACAACAACGGCGACCAGCACCACCACGACCAGCAGCAAATTGCCCTCCGCCGCCCTGTCGACATCACTTTAAAAGCCACACCGCAAATACGCCCTCCTTCCCGGCTACTGACACTGATTAAACCCCATCGGCATTCTCCCTGCACCACCACAAATCACCCCTC
>NW_027253053.1:0-18392 GCF_044704955.1 Pristiophorus japonicus | reverse complement strand
GAAAGAGAGAGAAAGCACGGGGGAGAGAAAGCGAAAGCACGGGGGAAGAGAGAGAAAAAGCACGGGGGAAGAGAGAGAGAAAGCACGGGGGAAGAGAGAGAAAGCACGGGGGAGAGAGAGAGGAAGCACGGGGGAGAGAGAGAGAGAGAGAAAGTACGGGGGAGAGAGAGAGAGAGAGAGAAAGCACGGGGAGAGAGAGAGAGAGAAAGCACGGGGGAGAGAGAGAGAGAGAGAGAAACCACGGGAGAGAGAGAGAGAGAGATAAAGCACGGGGGAGATAGAGATCGAAAAAGCACGGGAGAGAGTGAGAGAGAAAGAGAGAAAGCACGGGGGAGAGAGAGAGAGAAAGAGAGAGAAAGCACGGGGGAGAGAAAGCGAAAGCACGGGGGAAGAGAGAGAAAAAGCACGGGGGAAGAGAGAGAAAAAGCACGGGGGAAGAGAGAGAGAAAGCACGGGGGAAGAGAGAGAAAGCACGGGGGAGAGAGAGAGGAAGCACGGGGGAGAGAGAGAGAGAGAGAGAGAGAAAGCACGGGGGAGAGAGAGAGAGAGAGAAAGCACGGGGAGAGAGAGAGAGAGAGAAAGCACGGGGAGAGAGAGAGAGAGAGAAAGCACGGGGGAGAGAGAGAGAAAGCACGGGGGAGAGAGAGAGAAAGCACGGGGGAGAGAGAGAGAAAGCACGGGGGAGAGAGAGAGAAAGCACGGGGAGAGAGTGAGAGAAAGCACGGGGGAGAAAGAGAGAGAGAAAGCACGGGGGAGAAAGAGAGAGAGAAAGCACGGGGGAGAAAGAGAGAGAGAAAGCACGGGGGAGAAAGAGAGAGAGAAAGCACGGGGGAGAAAGAGAGAGAGAAAGCACGGGGGAGAAAGAGAGAGAGAAAGCACGGGGGAGAAAGAGAGAAAGGACAGGGGAGAGAGAGAGAAAGGACGGGGGAGAGAGAGAAAGGACGGGGGAGAGAGAGAAAGGACGGGGGAGAGAGAGAAAGGATGGGGGAGAGAGAGAAAGGACGGGGAGAGAGAGAAAGGACGGGGGAGAGAGAGAAAGGACGGGGGAGAGAGAGAAAGGACGGGGGAGAGAGAGAAAGGATGGGGGAGAGAGAGAAAGGACGGGGAGAGAGAGAAAGGACGGGGAGAGAGAGAGAAAGCACGGGGGGAGAGAGAGAGAAAGCACGGGGGAGAGAGAGAGAGAAAGCACGGGGGAGAGAGAGAGAGAAAGCACGGGGGAGAGAGAGAGAAAGCACGGGGGAGAGAGAGAGAAAGCACGGGGGAGAGAGAGAGAAAGCACGGGGGAGAGAGAGAGAAAGCACGGGGGAGAGAGAGAGAAAGCACGGGGGAGAGAGAGAGAAAGCACGGGGGAGAGAGAGAGAAAGCACGGGGGAGAGAGAGAGAGATAAAGCACGGGGGAGAGAGAGAGAGATAAAGCACGGGGGAGAGAGAGAGAGAGAAAGCATGGGGGAGAGAGAGAGAGAGAGAAAGCACGGGGGAGAGAGAGAGAGAGAGAAAGCACGGGGGAGAGAGAGAGAGAAAGCACGGGGGAGAGAGAGAGAGAAAGAGAGAGAGAGAAAGCATGAGGGAGAGAAAGAGGGAAAGCATAAGGGAGAGAGAGAGAGAGAGAGCGAGAGAGAGAGAGAGAGAGAGAGAGAGAGAGAGGGGTAGAGAGAAAGCACGGGTGAGAGAAAGCACGGGTGAGAGAGAGAAAGGACGGGTGAGAGAGAGAAAGGACGGGGGAGAGAGAGAAAGGACGGGAGAGAGAGAGAAAGGACGGGAGAGAGAGAGAAAGGACGGGGGAGAGAGAGAAAGGACGGGGGGGAGAGAGAAAGGACGTGGGAGAGAGAGAAAGGACGGGGGAGAGAGAGAAAGGACGGGGGAGAGAGAGAAAGGACGGGGGAGAGAGAGAAAGGACGGGGGAGAGAGAGAAAGGACGGGGGAGAGAGAGAAAGGACGGGGGAGAGAGAGAAAGGACGGGGGAGAGAGAGAAAGGACGGGGGAGAGAGAGAGAAAGGACGGGGGAGAGAGAGAAAGGACGGGGGAGAGAGAGAGAAAGGACGGGGGGGTAGAGAGAGAGAGAGAAAGGACGGGGGGGTAGAGAGAGAGAGAGAGAAAGGACGGGGGAGAGAGAAAGGACAGGGGAGAGAGAGAGAAAGCACGGGGGAGAGAGAGAAAAAGCACGGGGGAGAGAGAGAAAAAGCACGGGGGAGAGAGAGAAAAAGCACGGGGGACAGAGAGAGAAAGCACGGGGGACAGAGAGAGAAAGCACGGGGGAGAGAGAGAGAAAGCACGGGGGAGAGAGAGAGAAAGCACGGGAGAGAGAGAGAGAAAGCACGGGGGAGAGAGCGAGAAAGCACGGGGGAGAGAGAGAGAAAGCACGGGGGAGAGAGAGAGAAAGCACGGGGGAGAGAGAGAGAAAGCACGGCGAGAGAGAGAGAAAGCACGGGGGAGAGAGAGAGAAAGCACGGGGGAGAGAGAGAGAAAGCACGGGGGAGAGAGAGAGAAAGCACGGGGGAGAGAGAGAGAAAGCACGGGGGAGAGAGAGAGAAAGCACGGGGGAGAGAGAGAGAAAGCACGGGGGAGAGAGAGAGAGAAAGCACGGAGGAGAGAGAGAAAGCACGGGGGAGAGAGAGAGAAAGCACGGGGGAGAGCGAGAAAGCACGGGGGAGAGAGAGAGAGAAAGCACGGGGGAGAGAGAGAGAGAGAGAGAAACCACGGGAGAGAGAGAGAGAGAGAGAGATAAAGCACGGGGGAGATAGAGATCGAAAAAGCACGGGAGAGAGTGAGAGAGAAAGAGAGAAAGCACGGGGGAGAGAGAGAGAGAGAAAGAGAGAGAAAGCACGGGGGAGAGAAAGCGAAAGCACGGGGGAAGAGAGAGAAAAAGCACGGGGGAAGAGAGAGAAAAAGCACGGGGGAAGAGAGAGAGAAAGCACGGGGGAAGAGAGAGAAAGCACGGGGGAGAGAGAGAGGAAGCACGGGGGAGAGAGAGAGAGAGAGAGAGAGAAAGCACGGGGGAGAGAGAGAGAGAGAGAAAGCACGGGGAGAGAGAGAGAGAGAGAAAGCACGGGGAGAGAGAGAGAGAGAGAAAGCACGGGGGAGAGAGAGAGAAAGCACGGGGGAGAGAGAGAGAAAGCACGGGGAGAGAGAGAGAAAGCACGGGGGAGAGAGAGAGAAAGCACGGGGAGAGAGTGAGAGAAAGCACGGGGGAGAAAGAGAGAGAGAAAGCACGGGGGAGAAAGAGAGAGAGAAAGCACGGGGGAGAAAGAGAGAGAGAAAGCACGGGGGAGAAAGAGAGAGAGAAAGCACGGGGGAGAAAGAGAGAGAGAAAGCACGGGGGAGAAAGAGAGAAAGGACAGGGGAGAGAGAGAGAAAGGACGGGGGAGAGAGAGAAAGGACGGGGGAGAGAGAGAAAGGACGGGGGAGAGAGAGAAAGGATGGGGGAGAGAGAGAAAGGACGGGGAGAGAGAGAAAGGACGGGGGAGAGAGAGAAAGGACGGGGGAGAGAGAGAAAGGACGGGGGAGAGAGAGAAAGGATGGGGGAGAGAGAGAAAGGACGGGGAGAGAGAGAAAGGACGGGGAGAGAGAGAGAAAGCACGGGGGGAGAGAGAGAGAAAGCACGGGGGAGAGAGAGAGAGAAAGCACGGGGGAGAGAGAGAGAGAAAGCACGGGGGAGAGAGAGAGAAAGCACGGGGGAGAGAGAGAGAAAGCACGGGGGAGAGAGAGAGAAAGCACGGGGGAGAGAGAGAGAAAGCACGGGGGAGAGAGAGAGAAAGCACGGGGGAGAGAGAGAGAAAGCACGGGGGAGAGAGAGAGAAAGCACGGGGGAGAGAGAGAGAGATAAAGCACGGGGGAGAGAGAGAGAGATAAAGCACGGGGGAGAGAGAGAGAGAGAAAGCATGGGGGAGAGAGAGAGAGAGAGAAAGCACGGGGGAGAGAGAGAGAGAGAGAAAGCACGGGGGAGAGAGAGAGAGAAAGCACGGGGGAGAGAGAGAGAGAAAGAGAGAGAGAGAAAGCATGAGGGAGAGAAAGAGGGAAAGCATAAGGGAGAGAGAGAGAGAGAGAGCGAGAGAGAGAGAGAGAGAGAGAGAGAGAGAGAGGGGTAGAGAGAAAGCACGGGTGAGAGAAAGCACGGGTGAGAGAGAGAAAGGACGGGTGAGAGAGAGAAAGGACGGGGGAGAGAGAGAAAGGACGGGAGAGAGAGAGAAAGGACGGGAGAGAGAGAGAAAGGACGGGGGAGAGAGAGAAAGGACGGGGGGGAGAGAGAAAGGACGTGGGAGAGAGAGAAAGGACGGGGGAGAGAGAGAAAGGACGGGGGAGAGAGAGAAAGGACGGGGGAGAGAGAGAAAGGACGGGGGAGAGAGAGAAAGGACGGGGGAGAGAGAGAAAGGACGGGGGAGAGAGAGAAAGGACGGGGGAGAGAGAGAAAGGACGGGGGAGAGAGAGAGAAAGGACGGGGGAGAGAGAGAAAGGACGGGGGAGAGAGAGAAAGGACGGGGGGGTAGAGAGAGAGAGAGAAAGGACGGGGGGGTAGAGAGAGAGAGAGAGAAAGGACGGGGGAGAGAGAAAGGACAGGGGAGAGAGAGAGAAAGCACGGGGGAGAGAGAGAAAAAGCACGGGGGAGAGAGAGAAAAAGCACGGGGAGAGAGAGAAAAAGCACGGGGGACAGAGAGAGAAAGCACGGGGGACAGAGAGAGAAAGCACGGGGGAGAGAGAGAGAAAGCACGGGGGAGAGAGAGAGAAAGCACGGGAGAGAGAGAGAGAAAGCACGGGGGAGAGAGCGAGAAAGCACGGGGGAGAGAGAGAGAAAGCACGGGGGAGAGAGAGAGAAAGCACGGGGGAGAGAGAGAGAAAGCACGGCGAGAGAGAGAGAAAGCACGGGGGAGAGAGAGAGAAAGCACGGGGGAGAGAGAGAGAAAGCACGGGGGAGAGAGAGAGAAAGCACGGGGGAGAGAGAGAGAAAGCACGGGGGAGAGAGAGAGAAAGCACGGGGGAGAGAGAGAGAAAGCACGGGGGAGAGAGAGAGAGAAAGCACGGAGGAGAGAGAGAAAGCACGGGGGAGAGAGAGAGAGAAAGCACGGGGGAGAGCGAGAAAGCACGGGGGAGAGAGAGAGAGAAAGCACGGGGGAGAGAGAGAGAGAGAGAGAAACCACGGGAGAGAGAGAGAGAGAGAGAGATAAAGCACGGGGGAGATAGAGATCGAAAAAGCACGGGAGAGAGTGAGAGAGAAAGAGAGAAAGCACGGGGGAGAGAGAGAGAGAGAAAGAGAGAGAAAGCACGGGGGAGAGTGAGAGAGAGAGAGAGAGAGAGAGAGAGAAACCACGGGAGAAAGAGAGAGAGAGAAACCACGGGAGAGAGAGAGAGAGAGAGAAACTACGGGAGAGAGAGAGAGAAACCATGGAAGAGAGAGAGAGAGAGAGAGAGAGAGTGAGAGAGATAAAGCACGGGGGAGAGAGAGAGAGAGAAAGCACGGGGGAGAGAGAGAGAGGGAGAAAGCACGGGGGAGAGAGAGAGAGAGAGAAAGCACGGGGGAGATAGAGATCGAAAAAGCACGGGAGAGATTGAGAGAGAAAGAGAGAGAAAGCACGGGGGAGAGAGAGAGAGAAAGAGAGAGAAAGCACGGGGGAGAGTGAGGGAGAGAGAGAGAGAGAGAGAGAGAAACCACGGGAGAGAGAGAGAGACCACGGGAGAGAGAGAGAAAGAGAGATAGTGTGAGAGAGATAAAGTACGGGGGAGAGAGAGATCGAAAAAGCACGGGGGAGAGAGAGATCGAAAAAGCACGGGGGAGAGAGAGATCGAAAAAGCACGGGAGAGAGAGAGAGATCGAAAAAGCACGGGAGACAGGAGAAAGCACGGGGGAAGAGAGAGAGAAAGCACGGGGGAAGAGAGGAAGAGAGAAAGAAAGCACGGGGGAGAGAGAGAGAAAGCACGGGGGAAGAGAGAGAGAAAGCACGGGGGAAGAGAGAGAGAAAGCACGGGGGAAGAGAGAGAGAAAGCACGGGGGAAGAGAGAGAAAAAGCACGGGGGAGGGAGAGAGAAAGCACGGGGGAGGGAGAGAGAAAGCACGGGGGAGAGAGAGAGAAAGCACGGGGGAGAGAGAGAGGAAGCACGGGGGAGAGAGAGAGAGAGAGAGAAAGCACGGGGGAGAGAGAGAGAGAGAGAAAGCACGGGGAGAGAGAGAGAGAGAGAAAGCATGGGGGAGAGAGAGAGAGAGAGAGAAAGCACGGGGGAGAGAGAGAGAGAGAGAGAAAGCACGGGGAGAGAGAGAGAGAGAGAGAAAGCACGGGGGAGAGAGAGAGAGAGAAAGCACGGGGGAGAGAGAGAGAAAGCACGGAGGAGAGAGAGAGAAAGCACGGGGGAGAGAGAGAGAAAGCACGGGGGAGAGAGAGAGAAAGCACGGGGGAGAGAGAGAGAAAGCACGGGGGAGAGAGAGAGAAAGCACGGGGAGAGAGAGAGAGAAAGCACGGGGGAGAAAGGATGGGGGAGAGAGAGAAAGGACGGGGAGAGAGAGAAAGGACGGGGAGAGAGAGAAAGCACGGGGGGAGAGAGAGAGAAAGCACGGGGGAGAGAGAGAGAGAAAGCACGGGGGAGAGAGAGAGAGAAAGCACGGGGGAGAGAGAGAAAGCACGGGGGAGAGAGAGAGAAAGCACGGGGAAAGAGAGAGAGAAAGCACGGGGGAAGAGAGAGAGAAAGCACGGGGGAAGAGAGAGAAAAAGCACGGGGGAGGGAGAGAGAAAGCACGGGGAGGGAGAGAGAAAGCACGGGGGAGGGAGAGAGAAAGCACGGGGGAGAGAGAGAGAAGCACGGGGGAGAGAGAGAGAGAGAAAGCACGGGGGAGAGAGAGAGAGAGAAAGCACGGGGGAGAGAGAGAGAGAGAAAGAACGGGGGAGAGAGAGAGAGAGAAAGCACGGGGGAGAGAGAGAGAAAGCACGGGGGAGAGAGAGAGAAAGCACGGTGGAGAGAGAGAGAGAGAAAGAGAGAGAGAGAAAGCATGAGGGAGAGAAAGAGGGAAAGCATAAGGGAGAGAGAGAGAGAGAGAGCGAGAGAGAGAGAGAGAGAGAGAGAGAGAGAGAGAGAGAGAGAGGTAGAGAGAAAGCACGGGGGAGAGAGAGAAAGCACGGGGGAGAGAGAGACAGCACGGGGGAGAGAGAGACAGCACGGGGGAGAGAGAGACAGCACGGGGGAGAGAGAGAGAAAGCACGGGAGTGAGAGAGAGAGAAAGCACGGGAGTGAGAGAGAGAGAAAGCACGGGGGAGAGAGAGAGAGAGAGAAAGCACGGGGGAGAGAGAGAGAGAGAAATCACGGTGGAGAGAGAGAGAAAGCACGGTGGAGAGAGAGAGAAAGCACGGTGGAGAGAGAGAGAGAGAAAGCACGGTAGAGAGAGAGAGAGAGAGAGAGAGAGAGAAAGCATGAGGGAGAGAAAGAGGGAAAGCATAAGGGAGAGAAAGAGGGAAAGCACAGGGGAGAGAGAGAGAGAGAGAGCGAGAGAGAGAGAGAGAGAGAGAGAGAGGGGTAGAGAGAAAGCACGGGGGAGAGAGAGACAGCACGGGGGAGAGAGAGAGAAAGCATGGGAGTGAGAGAGAGAGAAAGCACAGGAGTGAGAGAGAGAGAAAAAGCACGGGAGTGAGAGAGAGAGAGAAAGCACGGGAGAGAGTGAGAGAGAAAGCACAGGAGTGAGAGAGAGAGAGAAAGCACGGGGGTGAGAGAGATAGAGAGAGAGTGAAAGCACGGGAGAGAGAGAGAAAGCACGGGAGAGAGAGAGAGAAAGCACAGGAGATAGAGAGAGAGAGAGAGATAAAGCATGGGAGAGAGGGAGAGAGAGCGAGAGAGAGCGAGAGAGAGAAAGCATGGGGGAGAGAGAGAGAGAGAGAGAGAAAGTACGTGAGAGAGAGAGAGAGAGAAAGTACGTGAGAGAGAGAGAGAGAGAGAAAGCACGTGAGAGAGAGAGCGAGAGAGAGAAAGCACGGAAGCGAGAGAGAGAAAGCACAGGAGAGAGAGAGAGAGAAAGCACAGGAGATAGAGAGAGAGAAAACATGGGAGAGAGAGAGAGAGATATAGAGAGAGAGAAAGCGAAAGCATGGGAGATTGAGAGAGAGAGAGAGAGAGAGAGAGAGAGAGAAAGGAAGCATGGGAGAGAGAGAGAGAGAGAGAGAGAGAGAAAGCATGCGAGAGAGAGAGAGAGAGAAAGCATGGGAGAGAGAGAGAGAAAGCACGGGAGAGGGAGAGAGGGAGAGAGAGAGAGAGAGAGAAAGCACGGGAGAGGGAGAGAGGGAGAGAGAGAGAGAGAAAGCACGGGGAGAGAGAGAAAGCACGGGGAGAGAGAGAAAGCACGGGGAGAGAGAGAAAGCACGGGGAGAGAGAGAAAGCACGGGGAGAGAGAGAAAGCACGGGGAGAGAGAGAAAGCACGGGGAGAGAGAGAAAGCACGGGGGAGAGAGAGAGAGAAAGCACGGGGGAGAGAGAGAGAGAAAGCACGGAGGAGAGAGAGAGAAAGCACGGGGGGAGAGAGAGAGAGAGAAAGCACGGGGGAGAGAGAGAGAAAGCACGGGGGAGAGAGAGAAAGCACGGGGGAGAGAGAGAAAGCACGGGGGAGAGAGAGAGAGAGAGAGAGAAAGCACGGGAGTGAGAGAGAGAGAGAAAGCACGGGAGTGAGAGAGAGAGAGAAAGCACGGGAGTGAGAGAGAGAGAGAAAGCACGAGAGAGAGAGAGAGAGAGAGAGAGAGAGAGAGAGAGAGAGAGAGAGAGAGAGAAAGCACGGGAGAGAGAGAGAGAAAGCACGGGAGAGAGAGAGAGAGAGAGAGAGAAAGCACGGCAGAGAGAGAGAGAGAGCACGGGAGAGAGAGAGAGAAAGCACGGGAGAGAGAGAAAGCACGGGAGAGAGAGAGAGAAAGCACGGGAGAGAGAGAGAGAAAGCACGGGAGAGAGAGAAAGCACAGGAGATAGAGAGAGAGAGAGAGAGAGATAAAGCATGGGAGGGAGAGAGAGAGAGAAAGCATGGGAGAGAGGGAGAGAGAGCGAGAGAAAGCATGGGAGAGAGAGAGAGAATGCACGGGAGAGAGAGAGAGAGAGAGAGAGAGAGAGAGAGAGAGAGAGAAAGCACGGGAGAGAGAGAGAGAGAAATCACAGGAGATAGAGAGAGAGAGAGAGAGAGAAAGCATGGGAGAGAGAGAGAAAGCACGTGACAGAGAGAGCGAGAGAGAGAAAGCACGTGACAGAGAGAGAGAAGCACGGGGGAGCGAGAGAGAGAAAGCACGGGGTAGAGAGAGAGAGAGAGAGAAAGCACGGGGGAGAGAGAGAGAGAGAGAAAGCACGGGGAGAGAGAGAGAGAAAGCACGGGGGAGAGAGAGAGAGAAGCACGGGGGAGAGAGAGAGAGAGAAACCACGGGGGAGAGAGAGAGAGAGAGAAAGCACGGGAGTGAGAGAGAGAGAGAAAGCTCGGGAGTGAGAGAGTGAGAGAGAGAGAGAAAGCACGGGAGAGAGAGAGAGAAAGCACGGGAGAGAGAGAGAGAAAGCACGGGAGAGAGAGAGAGAGAGATAAAGCATGGGAGAGAGAGAGAAAATTACGGGAGAGAGAGAGAGAAAGCACGGGAGAGAGAGAGAGAGAGAGAGATAAAGCATGGGAGAGAGAGAGAGAAAGCATGGGAGAGAGAGAGAGAAAGCATGGGAGAGAGGGAGAGAGAGAGAGAGCGAGAGAGAGAGAGAGAGAAAGCATGGGAGAGAGAGAGAGAGAGAGAAGAAAGCACGAGAGAGAGAGAAAGCACGGGAGCGAGAGAGAGAGAGAAAGCACGGGAGAGAGAGAGAAAGCACGGGAGAGAGAGAGAAAGCACAGGAGATAGAGAGAGAGAGAGAGAGAGAGAGAGAGAAAGCATGGGAGAGAGAGAGAGATAGAGAGAGTGAGAAAGCATGGGAGAGAGAGTGAGAGAGAGAGAGAGAGAGAGAGAGAGAGAGAGAGAAAGCACGTGAGAGAGAGAGAAAGCACGTGAGAGAGAGAGAAAGCACGTGAGAGAGAGAGAAAGCACGTGAGAGAGAGAGCGAGAGAGAGAAAGCACGGGAGCGAGAGAGAGAAAGCATGGAGAGAGAGAGAGAAGGAGAGAGAGAGAGAAAGAGAGAGAGGGAGAGAAAGCACGGGAGAGAGAGAGAGAGAGAGAAAGCACGGAGAGAGAGAGAGAGAGGAGGAAGCACGGGAGAGAGAGAGAGAGAAGCACGGGAGAGAGAGAGAGAGAAAGTACGGGGGAGAGAGAGAGAGAAAGCACGGGAGAGAGAGAGAGAGAAAGAGAGAGAAAGCACGGGGGAGAGAGAGAGAGAAAGAGAGAGAAAGCACGGGGAGAGAGAGAGAGAAAGAGAGAGAAAGCACGGGGGAGAGAGAGAGAGAAAGAGAGAGAAAGCACGGGGGAGAGTGAGAGAGAGAGAGAGAGAGAGAGAAACCACAGGAGAAAGATAGAGAGAGAAACCACGGGAGAGAGAGAGAGAGAGAAACCACGGAAGAGAGAGAGAGAGAAACCACGGAAGAGAGAGAGAGAGAGAGAGAGAGAGAGAGAGAGAGTGAGAGAGTTAAAGCACGGGGGAGAGAGAGAGAAAGCACGGGAGAGAGAGAGAGAAAGCACGGGGGGGAGAGAGAGAGAGGGAGAAAGCACGGGGGAGAGAGAGAGAGAGAAAGCACGGGGGAGAGAGAGAGAGAGAGAAAGCACGGGGGAGAGAGAGATAGAGAGAAAGCACGGGGGAGATAGAGATCGAAAAAGCACGGGAGAGATTGAGAGAGAAAGAGAGAGAAAGCACGGGGGAGAGAGAGAGAGAAAGAGAGAGAAAGCACGGGGGAGAGTGAGGGAGAGAGAGAGAGAGAGAGAGAGAAACCACGGGAGAGAGAGAGAGACCACGGGAGAGAGAGAGAGAGAGAGAGAGAGAGATAGTGCGAGAGAGATAAAGCACGGGGGAGAGAGAGATCGAAAAAGCACGGGACAGAGATCGAAAAAGCACGGGGGAAGAGAGAGAGAAAGCACGGGGGAAGAGAGAAAGCACGGGGGAAGAGAGAGAGAAAGCACGGGGGAAGAGAGAGAGAAAGCACGGGGGAAGAGAGAGAGAAAGCACGGGGGAAGAGAGAGAGAAAGCACGGGGGAAGAGAGAGAGAAAGCACGGGGGACGAGAGAGAGAAAGCACGGGGACGAGAGAGAGAAAGCACGGAGGAAGAGAGAGAGAAAGCACGGGGGAAGAGAGAGAGAAAGCACGGGGAAGAGAGAGAGAAAGCACGGGGGAGAGAGAGAGAAAGCACGGGGGAGAGAGAGAAAGCACGGGGGAAGAGAGAGAAAAAGCACGGGGGAAGAGAGAGAGAAAGCACGGGGGAGGGAGAGAGAAAGCACGGGGGAGAGAGAGAGAAAGCACGGGGGAGAGAGAGAGAAAGCACGGGGGAGAGAGAGAGAGAGAGAGAAAGCACGGGGAGAGAGAGAGAAAGCACGGGGGAGAGAGAGAGAAAGCACGGGGGAGAGAGAGAGAAAGCACGGGGGAGAGAGAGAGAAAGCACGGGGGAGAGAGAAAGCACGGGGGGGAGAGAGAGAAAGCACGGGGAGAAAGAGAGAAAGCACGGGAGAGAAAGAGAGAGAGAAAGCACGGGGGAGAAAGAGAGAGAGAAAGCACGGGGGAGAAGGAGAGAGAGAAAGCACGGGGGAGAAAGAGAGAGAGAAAGCACGGGGGAGAAAGAGAGAGAGAGAAAGCACGGGGGAGAAAGAGAGAGAGAGAAAGCACGGGGGAGAACGAGAGAGAGAAAGCACGGGGGAGAAAGAGAGAGAGAAAGCACGGGGGAGAAAGAGAGAGAGAAAGCACGGGGGAGAAAGAGAGAGAGAAAGCACGGGGGAGAAGAGAGAGAGAAGGAACGGGGGAGAAAAAGAGAGAGAAAGCACGGGGGAGAAAGAGAGAGAGAAAAGACGGGGGAGAGAGAGAAAAGACGGGGGAGAGAGAGAAAGGACGGGGGGAGAGAGAAAGGACGGGGGAGAGAGAGAAAGGAGAGAGAGAGAGAGAGAGAGAGAGAGAGAGAGAGAGAGAGAGAAAGCACGGGGGAGAGAGAGAGAAAGCACGGGGGAGAGAGAGAGAAAGCACGGGGAGAGAGTGAGAGAAAGCACGGGGGAGAAAGAGAGAGAGAAAGCACGGGGGAGAAAGAGAGAGAGAAAGCACGGGGGAGAAAGAGAGAGAGAAAGCACGGGGGAGAAAGAGAGAGAGAAAGCACGGGGGAGAAAGAGAGAGAAGGAACGGGGGAGAAAGAGAGAGAGAAAGCACGGGGGAGAAAGAGAGAGAGAAAAGACGGGGGAGAGAGAGAAAAGACGGGGGAGAGAGAGAAAGGACGGGGGGAGAGAGAAAGGACGGGGGAGAGAGAGAAAGGAGAGAGAGAGAGAGAGAGAGAGAGAGAGAGAGAGAGAGAGAGAGAGAGAGAGAGAGAGAGAGAAAGCACGGGGGAGAGAGAGAGAAAGCACGGGGAGAGAGAGAGAAAGCACGGGGGAGAGAGAGAGAAAGCACGGGGGGGAGAGAGAGAGAAAGCACGGGGGAGAGAGAGAGAAAGCACGGGGGGAGAGAGAGAGAAAGCACGGGGGGGAGAGAGAGAGAAAGCACGGGGAGAGAAAGAGGGAGAGAAAGCACGGGGGAGAGAGAGAGAGAAAATATGGGCAGAGAGCGAGAGAGAAAGCATGAAGGAGAGAGAGAGAAAGCACGGTGGAGAGAGAGAGAGAGAGAGAGAAAGCACGGGGGAGAGAGAGAGAGAGAGAAAGCACGGGGAGAGAGAGAGAGAGAGAAAGCACGGGGGAGAGAGAGAGAGAGAGAGAGAAAGCACGGGGGAAGAGAGAGAGAAAGCACGGGGAAGAGAGAGAAAGCACGGGGACGAGAGAGAGAAAGCACGGGGGACGAGAGAGAAAGCACGGGGGAAGAGAGAGAGAAAGCACGGGGGAAGAGAGAGAGAAAGCACGGGGAAGAGAGAGAGAAAGCACGGGGGAGAGAGAGAGAAAGCACGGGGGAGAGAGAGAAAGCACGGGGGAAGAGAGAGAAAAAGCACGGGGGAAGAGAGAGAGAAAGCACGGGGGAAGAGAGAGAGAAAGCACGGGGGAGAGAGAGAGAAAGCACGGGGGAGAGAGAGAGAAAGCACGGGGAGAGAGAGAGAGAGAAAGCACGGGGAGAAAGAGAGAGAGAGAGAAAGCACGGGGGAGAGAGAGAGAAAGCACGGGGGAGAGAGAGAGAAAGCACGGGGGAGAGAGAGAGAAAGCACGGGGGAGAGAGAAAGCACGGGGGGAGAGAGAGAAAGCACGGGGAGAAAGAGAGAAAGCACGGGAGAGAAAGAGAGAGAGAAAGCACGGGGGAGAAAGAGAGAGAGAAAGCACGGGGGAGAAGGAGAGAGAGAAAGCACGGGGGAGAAAGAGAGAGAGAAAGCACGGGGGAGAAAGAGAGAGAGAGAAAGCACGGGGGAGAAAGAGAGAGAGAGAAAGCACGGGGGAGAAAGAGAGAGAGAGAAAGCACGGGGGAGAACGAGAGAGAGAAAGCACGGGGGAGAAAGAGAGAGAGAAAGCACGGGGGAGAAAGAGAGAGAGAAAGCACGGGGGAGAAAGAGAGAGAGAAAGCACGGGGGAGAAAAGAGAGAGAAAGCACGGGGGAGAAAGAGAGAGAGAAAGCACGGGGGAGAAAGAGAGAGAGAAGGAACGGGGGAGAAAGAGAGAGAGAAAGCACGGGGGAGAAAGAGAGAGAGAGAAAGCACGGGGGAGAAAGAGAGAGAGAGAAAGCACGGGGGAGAACGAGAGAGAGAAAGCACGGGGGAGAAAGAGAGAGAGAAAGCACGGGGGAGAAAGAGAGAGAGAAAGCACGGGGGAGAAAGAGAGAGAGAAAGCACGGGGGAGAAAGAGAGAGAGAAAGCACGGGGGAGAAAGAGAGAGAGAAGGAACGGGGGAGAAAGAGAGAGAGAAAGCACGGGGAGAGAGAGAGAGAGAGAGAAAGCACGGGGGAGAGAGAGAGAAAGCACGGGGGAGAGAGAGAGAAAGCACGGGGGAGAGAGAGAGAAAGCACGGGGGAGAGAGAGAGAAAGCACGGGGGAGAGAGAAAGCACGGGGGGAGAGAGAGAAAGCACGGGGAGAAAGAGAGAAAGCACGGGAGAGAAAGAGAGAGAGAAAGCACGGGGGAGAAAGAGAGAGAGAAAGCACGGGGGAGAAGGAGAGAGAGAAAGCACGGGGGAGAAAGAGAGAGAGAAAGCACGGGGGAGAAAGAGAGAGAGAGAAAGCACGGGGGAGAAAGAGAGAGAGAGAAAGCACGGGGGAGAAAGAGAGAGAGAGAAAGCACGGGGGAGAACGAGAGAGAGAAAGCACGGGGGAGAAAGAGAGAGAGAAAGCACGGGGGAGAAAGAGAGAGAGAAAGCACGGGGGAGAAAGAGAGAGAGAAAGCACGGGGGAGAAAGAGAGAGAGAAAGCACGGGGGAGAAAGAGAGAGAGAAGGAACGGGGGAGAAAGAGAGAGAGAAAGCACGGGGGAGAAAGAGAGAGAGAAAAGACGGGGGAGAGAGAGAAAAGACGGGGGAGAGAGAGAAAGGACGGGGGGAGAGAGAAAGGACGGGGGAGAGAGAGAAAGAGAGAGAGAGAGAGAGAGAGAGAGAGAGAGAGAGAGAGAGAGAGAAAAGCACGGGGGAGAGAGAGAGAAAGCACGGGGGGGAGAGAGAGAGAAAGCACGGGGGAGAGAGAAGAAAGCACGGGGGAGAGAAAGAGGGAGAGAAAGCACGGGGGAGAGAGAGAGAGAAAATATGGGCAGAGAGCGAGAGAGAAAGCATGAAGGAGAGAGAGAGAAAGCACGGTGGAGAGAGGAGAGAGAGAAAGCACGGGGGAGAGAGAGAGAGAGAAAAGCACGGGGAGAGAGAGAGAGAGAGAGAAAGCACGGGGGAGAGAGAGAGAGAGAGAAGAGAAAGCACGGGGGAGAGAGAGAGAAAGCACGGGGAGAGAGAGAGAAAGCACGGGGAGAGAGAGAGAGAGAAAGCACGGGGGAGAGAAAGAGGGAGAGAAAGCACGGGGGGAGAGAGAGAGAGAGAAAAATATGGGCAGAGAGCGAGAGAGAAAGCATGAAGGAGAGAGAGAGAAAGCACGGTGGAGAGAGAGAGAAAGCACGGGGGAGAGAGAGAGAAAGCACGGGGGAGAGAAAGAGGGAGAGAAAGCACGGGGGAGAGAGAGAGAGAGAGAGAAAATATGGGCAGAGAGAGAGAGAGAAATATGGGCAGAGAGAGAGAGAGAAAATATGGGCAGAGAGCGAGAGAGAAAGCATGAAGGAGAGAGAGAGAAAGCACGGGGGAGAGAGAGAGAAAGCACGGGGAGAGAGAGAGAAAGCACGGGGGAGAGAGAGAGAAAGCACGGGGGAGAGAGAGAGAAAGGACGGGGGAGAGAGAGAAAGGACGGGGGAGAGAGAGAAAGGACGGGGGAGAGAGAGAAGGGACGGGGGAGAGAGAGAAAGGACGGGGGAGAGAGAGAAAGGACGGGGGAGAGAGAGAAAGGACGGGGGAGAGAGAGAAAGGACGGGGGAGAGAGAGAAAGGACGGGGGAGAGAGAGAAAGGATGGGGGAGAGAGAGAAAGGACGGGTAGAGAGAGAAAGGACGGGGGAGAGAGAGAAAGCACGGGGGAGAGAGAGAGAAAGCACGGGGGAGAGAGAGAGAAAGCACGGGGGAGAGAGAGAGAAAGCACGGGGGAGAGAGAGAAAGCACGGGGGAGAGAGAGAGAGAAAGCACGGGGGAGAGAGAGAGAGAGAAAGCACGGGGAGAGAGAGAGAAAGCACGGGGAGAGAGAGAGAAAGCACGGGGGAGAGAGAGAGAAAGCACGGGGAGAGAGAGAGAGAAAGCACGGGGGAGAGAGAGAAAGCACGGGGGAGAGAGAGAGAGAGAGAAAGCACTGGGGAGAGGGAGAGAGAGAGAGAAAGCACTGGGGAGAGGGAGAGAAAGCACGGGGGAGAGAGAGAGAAAGCACGGGGGAGAGAGAGAGAAAGCACGGGGGAGAGAGAGAGAAAGCACGGGGGAGAGAGAGAGAAAGCACGGGGGAGAGAGAGAGAAAGCACGGGGAGAGAGAGAGAAAGCACGGGGGAGAGAGAGAGAAAGCACGGGGGAGAGAGAGAGAGAGAGAGAAAGCACGGGGGAGAGAGAGAGAGAGAGAAAGCACCGGGGAGAGAGAGAGAGAGAGAAAGCACCGGGGAGAGAGAGAGAGAGAGAAAGCACGGGGGAGAGAGAGAGAGAGAGAGAAAAAACGGGGGAGAGAGATTGAGAGAAAGCACGGGGGAGAGAGAGAGAGAGAGAAAGCACGGGGGAGAGAGAGAGAGAGAGAGAGAAAGCACGGGGGAGAGAGAGAGAGAGAGAAAGCACGGGGAGAGAGAGAGAGAGAGAAAGCACGGGGGAGAGAGAGAGAGAAAGCACGGGAGAGAGAGAGAGAGAAAGCACGGGGAGAGAGAGAGAGAGAGAGAGAGAGAGAGAGAGAGAGAGAGAGAGAGAGAAAGCATGGGAGAGAGAGAGAGAGAAAGCATGGGAGAGAGAGAGAGAAAGCATGGGAGAGAGAGAGAGAGAGAGAGAAAGCATGGGAGAGAGAGAGAGAGAAAGCATGAGAGAGAGAGAGAGAGAGAGAAAGCATGAGAGAGAGAGAGAGAGAGAGAGAGAGAGAGAGAGAGAGAGAGAGAGAGAGAGAGAGAAAGCACGTGAGAGAGAGAGAAAGCACGTGAGAGAGAGAGCGAGAGAGAGAAGCACGGGAGCGAGAGAGAGAAAGCACGGGAGCGAGAGAGAGAAAGCACGGGAGAGAGAGAGAGAAAGCATGGGAGAGAGAGAGAGAGAGAGAGAGGGAGAGAAAGCATGGGAGAGAGAGAGAGAGAGAGAGGGGAGAGAAAGCACGGGAGAGAGAGAGAGAGAGAAAGCACGGGAGAGAGAGAGAGAGAGAAAGCACGGGAGAGAGAGAGAGAGAGAGAGGAAGCACGGGAGAGAGAGAGAGAGAGGAAGCACGGGAGAGAGAGAGAGAGAGGAAGCACGGGAGAGAGAGAGAGAGAAAGCACTGGGGAGAGAGAGAGAAAGCATGGGGAGAGAGAGAGAGAAAGCACGGGGGAAGAGAGAGAGAGAAAGCACGGGGGAAGAGAGAGAGAGAAAGCACGGGGGAGAGAGAGAGAGAAAGCACGGGGGAGAGAGAGAGAGAAAGCACGGGGGAGAGAGAGAGAGAAAGCACGGGGGAGAGAGAGAGAGAAAGCACGGGGGGAGAGAGAGAGAGAAAGCACGGGGGAGAGAGAGAGAGAAAGCACGGGGGAGAGAGAGAGAGAAAGCATGGGGGAGAGAGAGAGAGAAAGCACGGGGGAGAGAGAGAGAGAAAGCACGGGGAGAGAGAGAAGAAAGCACGGGGGGAGAGAGAGAGAAAGCACGGGGGAGAGAGAGAGAGAAAGCACGGGGGAGAGAGAGAGAGAAAGCACGGGGGAGAGAGAGAGAGAGAGAAAGCACGGGGGGAGAGAGAGAGAGAAAGCACGGGGGGAGAGAGAGAGAGAGAGAGAGAGAGAGAAAGCACGGGAGTGAGAGAGAGAGAGACAGCTCGGGAGTGAGAGAGAGAGAATGCACGGGAGTGAGAGAGAGAGAGAAAGCATGGGAGAGAGAGAGAAAGCACGGGAGAGAGAGAGAGAGAGAGAGAGAGAGAGAGATAAAGCATGGGAGAGAGAGAGAGAAAGCATGGGAGAGAGAGAGAAAGCATGGGAGAGAGAGAGAAAGCACGGGAGAGAGAGAGAGAAAGCACGGGAGAGAGAGAGAGAAAGCACGGGAGAGAGAGAGAGAAAGCACGGGAGAGAGAGAGAGAAAGCACGGGAGAGAGAGAGAGAAAGCACAGGAGATAGAGAGAGAGAGAGAGATAAAGCATGGGAGAGAGAGAGAAAGCATGGGAGAGAGAGAGAAAGAGCGAGATAGAGAGAGAGAAAGCATGGGAGAGAGAGAGAGAGAGAGAGAGAGAGAGAGAGAGAGAGAGAGAGAGAGAGAGAGAGAAAGCACGGGAGAGAGAGAGAGAGAGAGAAGCACAGGAGATAGAGATAGAGAGAGTGAGAGAGAGAGAAAGCATGGGAGAGAGAGAGAGATAGAGAGAGAGAGAGAGAGAGAGAGAGAAGGCATGGGAGAGAGAGTGAGAGAGAGAGAGAGAGAGAGAGAGAAAGCATGGGAGAGAGAGAGAAAGCACGTGACAGAGAGAGCGAGAGAGAGAAGGCACGGGGGAGAGAGAGAGCGAGAGAGAAAGCACGGGGGAGAGAGAGGGGGAGAGAGAGAAAGAGAGAGAGAGAGGGAAAGCACAGGGGAGAGAGAGAGAGAGAGAGAAAGCACGGGAGAGCGAGAGAAAGCGCGGGGGAGAGAGAGAGAGAAAGCACGGAGGAGAGAGAGAGAAAGCACGGGGGAGAGAGAGAGAGAGAGAAAGCACGGGAGTGAGAGAG